>NW_017671160.1:84229-148509 GCF_001879085.1 Nicotiana attenuata
CTAAGGTTCTACCTTTAAAACACACCTTGGGGAAATCCTTTTCTTATATTCCTTTGAATAGCTCATGCGTAAACAAGATATTATCTGTAATGCTTCTTCCTTCAATAAAGGCTAATTGTAACTCCCCAATGAGATCCCCTATTACACTCTTTATTCTGTTGGTGATAACTTTGGTTATTATGTTGATAGAGTGGTGCAACAAGCTAGTAGGTCTGAATTCTTTCACTTGGCTAGGATTTGGCACTTTTGGAATTACACTGACTGTTGTACAATTCATCCCTCTATGCATTTTTCCTGTTTTAATGAATTCCTTGACTGCAGCAATGCTTCAGACCCAACTATAGTCCACTGTGTTTGTGAAAAAGTCAATAGGAAGGCCATCTACCCCTGGCGCTTTGGTCATGAGGCATATCTTTTATAGCATTAGAATATCCTCATTTGTTACATTTTTAATCAGTGTCACCTTCTATTGTTGGTTCAAGGCATCTCCCTTGTTCACCAATGTACCCCCCAACTACCGCATCTGGACATCTATGAACTTCTCCACTTTCTCCCATGAGCTTGGTGAAGAAAATATGAACTATAACCCTTTTCTATTTGGACTGAATCTGTTAGCTTAATACCACTTTCAGTGTAGAATGGATGCATAGTGGTTTCTATTTGTCCCTCATCTTCCATTGAGCATGGAAGTATTTGGTATTTTGAGTCACCACATTCAATCCAAGTGGCCCTAGACTTCTGCTTCAATACCTGTTCTTTCTATATTACTCCATTTTGCCATTTCTGTCAAGATTTCTTTTTCCTGGTTGAACAAGCTCTGATCTAGGGAGAATTTTTGAGTTCCCCTCGTACTATCTCTAGTTTCTGTCTAGCCTGAATCAAGTCTCTGCTGGTAGAAGCCATATATTTGTTCAGTCTTTAAGAACCATTTTTGAGTGTCTCAATTTCTTCCAGGTTGTGTTCATGGGCTCTTCTTGAATTCCCTGCTGCCATATCCTCTTGCACTATGTTTCTGAACTCTGGATGCTCCATAACATTTTTGTAAAGCTTGAAAGGCTTTGGATGCAATCCTTTCTATTGTTGACTGATATGTATGAGGATTGGAGAGTGGTCAGACACTTCTGGATTCATGAATTCAGCTTCTATGTGGCTATATTGTTTGCAGCCACACATAATTGCCCATTTCCCAATCTATCTTGCTATACACTCGTTTATTCTTCCTTTGCTTGTTACAATCAATGTCGTGTAAAGAACCAGTCAACACTTTTTTAATGGGGTCAATTACAACACATCAACTAATTTTTGAAAGCCTTGTGTCTCTGATTGAGTGGCTGTGCTCTCTATTCTGTCTCAAGTGGTTAGCACAATTGTTTGAAATCCCCAACTTAGTAACCAAGCATCATGTACATTTGTTCCAACTTGTGCAAGTTGATTCCATAGCTGTTGTTTGAAAGTTGCATCATTTTCTAGCATACACCACTATTGCAATGATTTGAAACTATCCTTCTGTACCTCACAATGTATAATATTGGTCTGTAGTCTCAATAATCTGGATGTTTACATTGTTTCTCCACATTAGCCATATTCCTGCCATTTGGGTTGGTCTTTTATAATTACAACAACCATTTCCAGTCCTTAGCCCCTTCTGCATGATTCTCCTAGCTTTTTTCCTCTCTTCACTCTTATTTTACACATCCAATTACATCAATTTTGTACTTACTCAGACAGAGCTTAGCTCTTTCTTTTAAAGGGCTTATTGAGCCCTCTCATATTCCAAGTACAGATGTTCATTGATGGAGAGCTGGTGGCCCAGCATCCCTTGGCTCCTTATTTGTGAGTTGTGTTTAATAGTATTGCAAACCTAATTGCTAGAGGTAGTTGCAGCAGTTGTTAAGTTGACTGCTTCTATATTGCCTCTAACAAATGGTATTCTGTTGTTCTTGCCCTGCTCCTATCTTGCTGAGTGATATGCTTTTGATCCTCTGTAGGAACTTGTCTAGTTATGGGCTGTACACTTCCTGCATTGGCTTTCCCAACTGCTTTTCTTTTTTTAGCTCCAGATGATTCTGCATCATTTGAAGTTGAAGAAACATGTATCTTTTGTACCCATTGTTGAGTGAATCTACTTCTTTCGATTCTTATCCTTCTTCTTCTTCTTGGTTGCTCCTAAATTCCTCCTCATTTTCCTGCTTTTCCTTTGCCCAGTATTCTATTGTATCATGACCAAATCTAATACAATCACAGTAAAATTTGGGTCTCCCAGTCATATGCAATCTGTTGCTGTATAACTCCCTTTGGTGTTTTACATCTCAAAGCTCTCAGGGAGTGGGTGTGATACATCAATTTCCACCAATTACTCTAGCATACGAGGCCTCTCTCCATTTCTGTTGTTACTCTATCGGTATATAGAGGTTTCCCTACTACACTAGCAAGCTTGCTCATGCTTCAGTGACCAATATCCTACACGGGAGACCAGGGAAATCAACCCACAAGGGAATAATGATCAAGCACTCTGGGTTAAAACGGAAATCGATTTTCCAATGCTGTAGGATAAATGGTTTGTTATGGTAAGTGTATGGCCCCAGTATGAAGTACTAGATTTCTATCTTCTATACTTTGAAACTGAAAATGTTGTCTCCCTCATCATGGTAACAGAATTTTAGCTGTGCTACAAAATTCCATACATTGGTTACGTAATTTTCCATAGACTTTCTCATATGGATTATCACCAAGGACATACCACAATTAGGGCATTCTTTAGCGATTCCTCCTGAGCCCTAATGTCCTCCTCCTCTATTTTGTACCACAGATGTGCCATTTCTCATAGCAGGGGAATATAGGTTAATGGCTTACCCATTTTTGTGAACTTATCTATTTTCTTCACAATTTTGGCCTTTGGTTGCTCCTGTTTGTCATCCTCTGCCCTTTCCTTAGCAATTGGTGGCTAGCTGAGTTGAGGTACCTGTTGCCAAAAATTGCAATCTTCAGTGTACCATTGATTCCTCCAATCTCATATTTGCTTGTTGTGCATGCGCTTCAATTCCTTTGCTAGATGCCCTCTTCATTTTCCTTTCCTCCAGAATAGGTTTGAAATTTCTCTCTGGTAGAAAGCTACCAAAGGTCAATGGTTGCAGTCCTTGTGGCCGGAGTGATTTTCGATTCCCCTTCTATCGATGTATGGGTGCTAGAAAGATTGTTGGTGCAATACCCATACCTGTGAGCCAACGCCCATTCATTTGAGAAGGGGCAGAGAGTTTCCCATGTGGCTTATTCATCCCGCTGAGAATTAGGGTTAGGAAGCTTCTTTTGTTGCTTGTCATGGCGGATGGCGTACGAGCTATCCTCGCTAATCATGCGCCTACAGAAGCCATTCTTAAAAAAGGTAATCCTTAAATCCAAATATTTAAATTTGCTATAGAAATAAAAAACTAAAATACTACGTTTCTTATTTAAACAATTATTTTGTTTTCTTATAAAAGTGTTTTATAGTGATTATAATCACTAATATTTTTGAATCAAGGCATGCTTATCTATAATAAAATGAGAACTAAACTATCGATATATATATAGAAAAAACATAAACATCAATCAGAAAAATGATGAAAGAATATTTTTTAATTTTGATTTTTAACATTATTCCATATCTGACTCCTTCTAAAATACTAATTAACATACATATCCTTTCGAGTCCATCACACTGTAAGAAATTTAATTTTGGTCATACACTCTTGCTTACACAAGAAGGCAATTTCCGGATGCATCGGGACATTCAATCTGGATGCATGCTCTTATAAGCTCAGAAAGAATAAAAAGTCACTCCAAAATGAAAAAGAGTAAATTAATCTAAATGTACGCTGGATTCTACTTTTGCAATAGTGATTTCATATTAATTAGGTTAAATTATTAGTTAAGTATATTGATGAGATTGATTTGGAATCTTTACATAGTTTCTTTCTTATTGAGTTAGCTAAATGTGATCAAACAGCCTTAATTTCAAAGAACTTATACTTTTTTTATTTAACTTCTAATTAATATTTAACTAAATATAATTTTTAATATAATAAACTGTAACGACCCGACCGGTTGTTTTGAGCTCTAGCACGTCACTCGGCGGTTTGAGGCCATGAGTAGCTTCACTTCAGGTATGACTGTATGTATGTATGGTAGAGAATCAAAATTTGGGAAGTTCTGATTGGATTTGGAAAGGGAATTGTCATTTAAAAAGCTTGAAGTTGAAAGAATTGACTATGATTGAATTTTTTAGTAAACGACCTCGAAATCGAGATTTGAAAGTTCCATCAGTTCATATGATGATTTTGGACTTGGGCGTATGTTTCGGTCGGATTTTGGATGACCCGAGAGCGTTTCGGCACCTATTGTGTAAGATAGCATTGTGGAATAATTTCATAAGTTTGGGTTGAAGTGCATTTCAAGTGTTATCGATATCCGTTTGGATTTCGAGTCTAGGAATAGCTCTGTATGGTGATTCTGGCATGGGGAGCGCGATCGAAAGTGGATTTGGAGGTCTGTAGGTCATTTTGGAGTCATTTGGCGAAAGTTAGATATTTTGAAGGTTTTTTGAGAAGTTTGACAGAAGTGGACATTGTGATATCGGGGTCGGGCGCCGATTCGAAGTTGGAGTAGGTCGTAATGTCCGAATATGACTTGTGTGCAAAATTTAAAGTCAATCGGAGGTGATTTGGATAGGTTTCGGCATCGAATTGAAGAAGTTCGAAGTTCTAAAGTTCATCAAGTTTTGAAATGAGGTGTGATTTATGATTTTAGCGTTGTTTGATGTTGTACGACCCGACCGGTCGTTTTGAGCTCTAGCGCGTCGTTCAGCAGTTTTGAGGCATGAGCAGCTTCACTTCAGGTATTATGACTTGTACGTATGGTCGGAATTGAATTTTGGGAAGTTCGGAATTGATTTGGAAATAGAATCTCATTTCGAAAGCTTTAAGTAGAAAGAATTGACTAAGATTGATTTTTTGAGTAAACGACTCGAATCGGGATTTGAAGGTTCCAGCAAGTTCGTAATGATGATTTCGGACTTGTGGGCGTATGTCCGGATCGGGTTTTAAAAGATCCGGGAATGTTTCGGCACCTATTCTGGAAGTTAGCATTTTGGAAGAATTTCATGAGTTTGGGTTGAAGTGCATTTCAGTGTTTATCAATGTCTGTTTGAGATTCCGGAGTTTGGGAATAGCTCCGTATGGTGAATTGTTGGGAGCACGCGATCGGTAAGTTAATTCGGAAGGTCCGTGGGTCATTTTTGGAGTTTATTTGGCTAAAGATAGAAATTTTGAAGGTTTTTGAGGAGTTTGACCGGAAGTGGGCTTTTTTGACATCAGGGTCGATCCAATTCTGGGAAGTTGGAGTAGGTCCATAATGTCGAATATGACTTGTGTGCAATTTTGATGTCATCGGATGTGATTTGATATGTTTCGGCATCGAATGTAGAAATTGGAGTTTCTTAGTTTCACTAGACTGGAATTGGGGGTGTGATTTCGTGTTTTTAGAAGTTGTTTGATGTGATTTGAGATCTCGACTAAGTCCCGTGATACATTTTGAGACTGTCGTATGTTACGGACGGGGTTCGGGCGATTTCGGACCATTTTTGCCATTTTTAGCTGTTGATTTTTGGCTACAGCAGTATGCTCCGCGATCACGGTGAATTGGATGCGATAGCGATGAGTAAAGTGGGAGAAAATGGCCAGTGTTCGCAATCCGGAAGGACTTCAGCGATCGCGTAGAGGAAAGTTTTTGCTGCAATCTGACGCCGATTTTGGAAGCTTGTATCTCGCAATATATAAGGAATTCGGAGATGATCCAAAAAATAAAAGTTGTAGCCCTTTGTGTCTAGTTTTCAGAAAATTAACCATTTGGTATTTGGAACTGTGTACCAAAAATTATGAGTGCTACACTACAAGCCTATCCGGGAAGAGTTTGGAAATTGCGAAGAAGAAATTTGTGTTGCACATGGCTGACTTTGGAAGCTTTATATCTTGTAAATCTATTAAGGAGCTGGGAAGATGAGCCAAGCATGAAAGTTAGTAGTCCTTGGAGTCAGTTTTCAAAAAGTTAAACCATTTGCAGTTTGGAATTTTGTACAAAAAAAGTTATGGCCATTATACTAGAAGACTGTATGGAAGAGATGGGCATTTTGTTCTTTCGCGATCGCGAAGCATTTTCCGCGATCGCGAAGGGCAAACTTAGGCTGAGAAATGTTGTGCTTCGCGATTGCGAAGCATTTTCCGCGATCGCGAGAGTAATACCTGGGCAGAACTATATTTCGAGGTTTCAGCCATTTTTTGACATATTTGGAGCTATGGAGCTCGGATTGAAGCGATTTTTTGAGGTGATTTTCCACCATATGGATTGGGATAAATGTTCTATATCTGAAAGTAATTATACTTTCATGATTCTATTATGGTTATATTCATCATTTATTTTGATTTAAAATGGAAGAAATCAAGATTTTGCAAAACTTTTTCAAGAACGAAAATTCAAGATTTGGAGGTCAAGTTGTTACCATGTGGAATTTGGTTAAGATTGGTATGGTTTGAACTCGTATCGGAATGGGCTGTCGGATTTTGTGAGTTTTTCCGGAATCCGGGCACGTGGGCCCAAGGGCGATTTTGTCAACTTTTCGAACGGAGTTAGGAATTTATCTAAATTGAATTGTTGTGAGTATTAAGAGAATATATTTATGGATTTTCTTATTTATTGGCTAGTTTTGGAGCGTTGTGCATTGATTTGAGTCGTCAGGAAGGGCTTGGAAGCTCGATTTTGGAACTTGGGAGCAAGGTGAGTCTCCTTTCTAACCTTGTAAGAGGGAATTGGCCCATAGGTGAATTTAATTGGATATGTGCTTCATGTGTGTGGGGGCTACATACGCACGAAGTGACGAGAGTCCGTGCGTAGCTACTATTATGCTTAAGTCCGGGTAGTCTAGGACCCCAAAACATGCTTTACTTGTAACAATTGTAACCTTATTGACAGTTTAATTGTATTAATTGCATCGAAGTGGTAATAATTTTCCTAAAAGAGTTAAACTTCATTTTCTCGACTTGTAAAAGAGAAATTGATACTTCCTTGAATAATTGTCTCCGATGAAGTTTCGATTGAACTGTTTGAATGTGTGTTTCTATGTGTACCTGCGTCACATGTATGATTCACGGAGCGGGTGATTGTTTATTTATGTTTGACCGCGTCGCATGTATGATTCGCAAGGGGGTAATAGATGCATCTATGGTTCGCGCCATTCGACCCTCTAGCAGTGCACAGTTTAAATATTGTTTGGATCGGGGCCGTACGTCCTCGGCATGATTTGGTGCATGCTTGTATTGCTTGCCTTGATATTTATAAATAAGGATATGTTCCCCCCGGATTGAGAATAAATGTATAAATGAAAACTACTTTTGGAATTTCCCTTGAATAAGAAGAATTTTTTTACTTGTTTCAATATGCTAGTTGAGTTACAACTATTTTTTATAAAAACCCTTCGATTTACTATATTATTGGTATATTATTATTGGACCACTAGTAGAGTGTCGAAGTCGACCTCTCATCCTTACTTCTTCTGATTAGACGGGATACTTACTGAGTACACGTTGTTTTTGTACTCATGCTACACTTGTTGTGCAATTTCCTAGAAATATCTCAATGCACTGTGACACCGGGTTCTGGGATGATTATGGGATTATTAGATATTAATTTTTGTTAAAGAGATCATCTTATTTCAATGAATTTCATTATTTATTATTTAATGTATAAAGGATGATTTCTACAAATACTAAAATGGGAAAGTTAAATTAACCTCTTGGTGTTTGGCTTGCCCTGACAGTGGTGTCCGACGCCATCCAGACGACTACGACCCTAGTGGATTTTAGGTCGTGACAACATGGTATCAGAGCACTAGGTTCACTTAGGTCTCACGAGTCATGAGCGAGTCTAGTAGAGTCTTTCAGATCGGTACGGAGACGTCTGTACTTATCTTCGAGAGGCTATAGGGCTGTTAAGAGCCACTTCCCTTCTTGATTCCTCATCGTTAGGTTTGATATCTTTGAGGCTTATGCCCTTCATTTCCTTCCATTCAATCTTATGTGACGTGGAGCGATGGTTCTATATTGGGATCGAGGAATTGTAAATGGTATGTGGTGCGTGTTTTTCCTCCTACGTATTTGATTGGCCAGCGAAGGATGAGAAAGGGCATGTGGGAAGTGTCTTGTGGTGATTAAACTCCTAGAAGGCCAAGTGTGGGAAACAGGAGTTGAGTAGTTGCCCAAAGGAGTGAGTTTGACCAAAGTGGGGGAGTGGCAGAGTAGCATATGGGTTCAGTGGCATGATAACGGCACACCTTGAGGAAAAGTTTAGAGTGATTTGGGAATTTTAGTGGACGATGATTGGGTCCGCGGGCTTAATTTGAAATATTGGCTATTATACGGCGGGAGATTGGATGCAACAGAAAGGGGGTTGCTTGATACGAAGAAGGATGCAATATAACTTTGAATTAGAAGATATTGTCGCGCATTTAGTTGATGTCCATAAGAAGTGAACGGACTAGATCAGAATAGGTTATTGATGTCATAGTGATTGTACCCCGTGCAGTGATGTTGGAAGATGTCGGTGTGTAATTTTCACATGTGAGTTATCTCCTGTGAGCAGGTCAGCGGTCGCGTGGTTGGCGAAGCTCCTACGAAGGATTTTACTGACTATCTAGTAAGAGGTCGAATATGCGAATGTTGCTAGAGAATCAAAGCGTTCATGAAACACTAACGGAAGGATTCGAGGAATCTGGCGGTTTGATTGCGCAAGGTCATGTCAATAAGAGATAAAGAATCTTGGTGGGTTCCAAAGTTGTGTAATAGTGGCTTCAAGCTAAATGGGAGAGCCCCACCGCCTACGATTGGGTTGCATGGTTATCTACTTGTGAGATTCGGGTTATCGGCGTATTGGTGAGTTATTACAGCTAAGGAAAAAGAACATAAGTGGTAATTTGAGCAAAGGAATTGATAAATGTGTGCTATAGTTGGCCTTATTAACTCATGTTCAGGCTTTGGGAAGATTTAGGATTTATGCTTCGTATTGAGGTGATTTACAAGGAAAAGTGATTCAGTCGAGTGCCTTCATTTAAGAACATGTATCTCTGTACCCATTGTTGAGTGATCTACTTCTTTCCATTCTTATTCCTTCTTCTTCTTCTTGGTTGCTCCCTAAATTCCTCCTCATTTTCCTGCTTTTCCTTTGCCCAGTATTCTATTGTATCATGACCAAATCTAATACAATCACAGTAAAATTTGGGTCTCCAGTCATATGCAATCTGTTGCTGTATAACTCCCTTTGGTGTTTACATCTCAAAGCTCTCAGGGAGTGGGTGTGATACATCAATTTCCACCAATACTCTAGCATACGAGGCCTTCTCCATTTCTGTTGTTACTCTATCGGTATATAGAGGTTTCCCTACTACACTAGCAAGCTTGCTCAATGCTTCAGTGGACCAATATCCTAACGGGAGACCAGGGAAATCACCCACAAGGGAATAATGATCAAGCACTCTGGGTTAAAACGGAAATCGATTTTCCAATGCTGTAGGATAAATGGTTTGTTATGGTAAGTGTATGGCCCAGTATGAAGTACTAGATTTCTATCTTCTATACTTTGAAACTGGAAAATGTTGTCTCCCTCATCATGGTACAGAATTTTTAGCTGTGCTACAAAATTCCATACATTGGTTACGTAATTTTCCATAGACTTCTCATATGGATTATCACCAAGGACATACCCAATTAGGGCATTCTTTAGCGATTCCTCCTGAGCCCTAATGTCCTCCTCCTCTATTTGTACCACAGATGTGCCATTTCTCATAGCAGGGGAATATAGGTTAATGGCTTACCCATTTGTGAACTTCTATTTTCCTTCACAATTTTTGCCTTTGGTTGCTCCTGTTTGTCATCCTCTGCCCTTTCCTTAGCAATTGGTGCTAGCTGAGTTGAGGTACCTGTTGCCAAAAATTGCAATCTTCAGTGTACCATTGATTCCTCCAATCTCATATTTGCTTGTTGTGCATGCGCTTCAATTCCTTTGCTAGATGCCTCTTCATTTTCCTTTTCCTCCAGAATAGGTTGAAATTTCTCTGGTAGAAAGCTACCAAAGGTCAATGGTTGCAGTCCTGTGGCCGGAGTGATTTTCGATTCCCCTTCTATCGATGTATGGTGCTAGAAGATTGTTGGTGCAATACCCATACCTGTGAGCCAACGCCCCATTTGAGAAGGGGCAGGAGTTTCCATGGCTTATTCATCCCGCTGAGAATTAGGGTTAGGAAGCTTCTTTTGTTGCCTTGTCATGGCGGATGGCGTACGAGCTATCCTCGCTAATCATGCGCCTACAGAGCCATTCTTAAAAAAGGTAATCCTTAAATCCAAATATTTAAATTTGCTATAGAAATAAAAAACTAAAATACTCAGTTTCTTATTTAAACAATTATTTTGTTTTCTTATAAAAGTGTTTTATAGATTATAAATCACTAATATTTTGAATCAAGGCATGCTTATCTATAATAAAATGAGAACTAACTATCGATATATATATAGAAACTAAACATCAATCGAAAAATGATGAAAGAATATTTTTTAATTTTGATTTTTAACATGTATTCCATATTCTGACTCCTTCTAAAATACTATTAACATACATATCCTTTCGAGTCCATCAACTGTAAGAAATTTAATTTTGGTCATACACTCTTGCTTACACAAGAAGGCAATTTCCGGATGCATCGGGACATTCAATCTGGATGCATGCTTATAAGCTCAGAAAGAATAAAAAGTCACTCCAAAATGAGAAAGAGTAAATTAATCTAAATGTACGCTGGATTCTACTTTTGCAATAGTGATTCATATTAATTAGGTTAAATTATTAGTTAAGTATATTGATAGAGATGATTTGGAATCTTTACATAGTTTCTTTCTTATTGAGTTAGCTAAATGTGATCAACAGCCATTAATTCAAAGAACTTATACTTTTTTATTTAACTTCTAATTAATATTTAACTAAAATATAATTTTTAATATAATAACTGTAACGACCCGACCGGTTGTTTTGAGCTCTAGCACGTCACTCGGCGGTTTGAGGCCATGAGTAGCTTCACTTCAGGTATGACTTGTATGTATGGTCAGAATCAAAATTTGGGAAGTTCTGATTGGATTTGGAAAGGGAATTGTCATTTCAAAAGCTTGAAGTTGAAAGAATTGACTATGATTGAATTTTTTAGTAAACGACCTCGAAATCGAGATTTGAAGTTCCATCAGGTTCATATGATGATTTTGGACTTGGGCGTATGTTCGGATCGGATTTTGGATGACCCGAGAGCGTTTCGGCACCTATTGTGTAAGATAGCATTGTGGAATAATTTCATAAGTTTGGGTTGAAGTGCATTTCAGTGTTATCGATATCCGTTTGGGATTTCGAGTCTAGGAATAGCTCTGTATGGTGATTCTGGCATGGGGAGCGCGATCGAAAGTGGATTTGGAGGTCTGTAGGTCATTTTGGAGTCATTTGGCGAAAGTTAGATATTTGAAGGTTTTTGAGAAGTTTGACCAGAAGTGGACATTGTGATATCGGGGTCGGGCGCCGATTCCGGAAGTTGGAGTAGGTCCGTAATGTCGAATATGACTTGTGTGCAAAATTTAAAGTCAATCGGAGGTGATTTGATAGGTTTCGGCATCGAATGAAGAAGTTCGAAGTTCTAAAGTTCATCAAGTTTGAAATGAGGTGTGATTTATGATTTTAGCGTTGTTTGATGTTGTAACGACCCGACCGGTCGTTTTGAGCTCTAGCGCGTCGTTCAGCAGTTTGAGGCCATGAGCAGCTTCACTTCAGGTATTATGACTTGTACGTATGGTCGGAATTGAATTTTGGGAAGTTCGGAATTGATTTGGAAATAGAATTCTCATTTCGAAAGCTTTAAGTAGAAAGAATTGACTAAGATTGGATTTTTGAGTAAACGACCTCGAAATCGGGATTTGAAGGTTCCAGCAAGTTCGTATGATGATTTCGGACTTGGGCGTATGTCCGGATCGGGTTTTAAAAGATCCGGGAATGTTTCGGCACCTATTCTGGAAGTTAGCATTTTTGGAAGAATTTCATGAGTTTGGGTTGAAGTGCATTTCAGTGTTATCAATGTCTGTTTGAGATTCCGAGTTTGGGAATAGCTCCGTATGGTGATTGTTGGGAGCGCGATCGGAAGTTAATTCGGAGGTCCGTGGGTCATTTTGGAGTTATTTGGCTAAAGATAGAAATTTGAAGGTTTTTGAGGAGTTTGACCGGAAGTGGGCTTTTTGACATCAGGGTCGGAATCCAATTCTGGAAGTTGGAGTAGGTCCATAATGTCGAATATGACTTGTGTGCAATTTTGATGTCAATCGGATGTGATTTGATATGTTTCGGCATCGAATGTAGAAATTGGAGTTTCTTAGTTTCACTAGACTGGAATTGGGGTGTGATTCGTGTTTTTAGAGTTGTTTGATGTGATTTGAGATCTCGACTAAGTCCGTGATACATTTTGAGACTTGTCGGTATGTTCGGACGGGGTTCGGGGCGATTTCGGACCATTTTTAGGCCATTTTTAGCTGTTGATTTTTGGCTACAGCAGTATGCTCCGCGATCACGGTGAATTGGATGCGATAGCGATGAGTAAAGTGGGAGAAAATGGCCAGTGTTTCGCGATCGCGGAAGGACTTCAGCGATCGCGTAGAGGAAAGTTTTTGCTGCACTGACCCGATTTTGGAAGCTTGTATCTCGCAATATATAAGGAATTCGGAGATGATCCAAAAATAAAAGTTGTAGCCCTTTGTGTCTAGGTTTCAGAAAATTAAACCATTTGGTATTTGGAACTGTGTACCAAAAATTATGAGTGCTACACTACAGCCTATCCGGGAAGAGTTTGGAAATTGCGAAGAAGAAATTTGTGTTGCACATGGCTGACTTTGGAAGCTTATATCTTGTAATCTTTAAGGAGCTGGGAGATGAGCCAAGCATGAAAGTTATAGTCCTTGGAGTCTAGTTTTCAAAAAGTTAAACCATTTGCAGTTTGGAATTTTGTACAAAAAAGTTATGGCCATTATACTAGAGACTGTATGGAAGAGATGGGCATTTGTTCTTCGCGATCGCGAAGCATTTTCCGCGATCGCGAAGGGCAAACTTTAGGCTGAGAAATGTTGTGCTTCGCGATTGCGAAGCATTTTCCGCGATCGCGAAGAGTAATACCTGGGCAGAAGCTATATTTCGAGGTTTCAGCCATTTTTGACATATTTGGAGCTATGGAGCTCGGATTGAAGCGATTTTTGAGGTGATTTTCACCATATGGATTGGGATAAATGTTCTATATCTGAAAGTAATTATACTTCATGATTCTATGGTTATATTCATCATTTATTTTGATTTAAATGGAAGAAATCAAGATTTTTGCAAAACTTTTCAAGAACGAAAATTCAAGATTTGGAGGTCAAGTTGTTACCGGAATTTGGTTAGATTGGTATGGTTGAACTCGTATCGGAATGGGCTGTCGGATTTTGTGAGTTTTTCGGAATCCGGGCACGTGGGCCCAAGGGCGATTTTGTCAACTTTTCGAACGGAGTTAGGAATTTATCTAAATTGAATTGTTGTGAGTATTAGAGAATATATTTATGGATTTTCTTATTTATTGGCTAGTTTTGGAGCGTTGTGCATTGATTTGAGTCGTCAGGAAGGGCTTGGAAGCCGATTTTGGAACTTGGGAGCAAGGTGAGTCTCCTTTCTAACCTTGTAAGAGGGAATTGGCCCCATAGGTGAATTAATTGGATATGTGCTTCTATGTGTGGGGGCTACATACGCACGAAGTGACGAGAGTCCGTGCGTAGCTACTATTATGCTTAAGTCCGGGTAGTCTAGGACCCAAAAACATGCTTTACTTGTAACAATTGTAACCTTATTGACAGTTTAAATTGCTTTAATTGCATCGAAGTGGTAATAATTTTCTAAAAGAGTTAAACTTCATTTTCTCGACTTGTAAAAGAGAAATTGATACTTCCTTGAATAATTGTCTCCCGATGAAGTTTCGATTGACTGTTTGAATGTGTGTTTCTATGTGTACCTGCGTCACATGTATGATTCACGAGCGGGGTGATTGTTTATTTATGTTTGACCGCGTCGCATGTATGATTCGCAAGAGGGGTAATAGATGCATCTATGGTTCGCGCCATTCGACCCTCTAGCAGTGCACAGTTTAAATATTGTTGGATCGGGCCGTACGTCCTCGGCATGATTTGGTGCATGCTTGTATTGCTTGCCTTGATATTTATAAATAAGGATATTGCTTCCCCGGATTGAGAATAAATGTATAAATGAAAACTAATTTGGAAATTTCCCTATGAATAAGAGAATTTTTTACTTGTTTCATGCTATTGAGTTACAACTATTTTTTATAAAAACCCTCGATTTACTATATTATTGGTATATTATTATTGGACCACTAGTAAGTGTCGAAGTCGACCTCTCATCTCTACTTCTTCTGATTAGACGGGATACTTACTGAGTACACGTTGTTTTTGTACTCATGCTACACTTGTTGTGCAATTTCCTAGAAATATCTCATGCACTGTGACACCGGGTTCTGGGATGATTATGGGATTATTAGATATTAATTTTGTTAAAGAGATCATCTTATTTCAATGAATTTCATTATTTATTATTTAATGTATAAAAGGAATGATTTCAACAAATACTAAAATGGGAATTTAATTAACTTCTTGGTGTTGGCTTGCCTGACAGTGGTGTCCGACGCCATCACGACCCTTAGTGGATTTTAGGTCGTGACAACATGGTATCAGAGCACTAGGTTCACTTAGGTCTCACGAGTCATGAGCGAGTCTAGTAGAGTCTTTCAGATCGGTACGGAGACGTCTGTACTTATCTTCGAGAGGCTATAGGGCTGTTAAGAGCACTTCCCTTCTTGATTCCTCATCGTTAGGTTTGATTCTTTGAGGCTTATGCCTTCATTTCCTTCCCATTCAATCTTATGTGACGTGGAGCGATGGTTCTATATTGGGAATCGAGGAATTGTAATGGTATGTGGTGCGTGATTTTTCCTCCTACGTATTTGATTGGCCAGCGAAGGATGAGAAAGGGCATGTGGGAAGTGTCTTGTGGTGATTAAACTCCTAGAAGGCCAAGTGTGGGAAACAGGAGTTGAGTAGTTGCCCAAAGGAGTGAGTTTGACCAAAGTGGGGGGATGGGCAGAGTAGCAGTATGGGGTTTCAGTGGCAGTGATAACGGGCACACCTTGGAGAAAAAGTTTGAAGNGTCAGCGGTCGCGTGGTTGGCGAAGCTCCTACGAAGGATTTTACTGACTATCTAGTAAGAGGTCGAATATGCGAATGTTGCTAGAGAATCAAAGCGTTCATGAAACACTAACGGAAGGATTCGAGGAATCTGGCGGTTTGATTGCGCAAGGTCATGTCAATAAGAGATAAAGAATCTTGGTGGGTTCCAAAGTTGTGTAATAGTGGCTTCAAGCTAAATGGGAGAGCCCCACCGCCTACGATTGGGTTGCATGGTTATCTACTTGTGAGATTCGGGTTATCGGCGTATTGGTGAGTTATTACAGCTAAGGAAAAAGAACATAAGTGGTAATTTGAGCAAAGGAATTGATAAATGTGTGCTATAGTTGGCCTTATTAACTCATGTTCAGGCTTTGGGAAGATTTAGGATTTATGCTTCGTATTGAGGTGATTTACAAGGAAAGTGATTCAGTCGAGTGCTTCATTGAGATGGTGTTCATATGCCAGCAGAGCCTTGGAGTTGATTATATTCGGGACCAAGCCAGAATGGGTGACTCTCAACAATGATCGTAGTGAATTCAAAGGTTAAAAATGCGCTGCATAAGGATTTAAGACCGGAGTATGGTTAAGAATCGAGCTTTGGTAGAATATTATGATAAAAGGCTCGGAATTTTCTATGATATTTTTTACTTGCAGTGTAGCATTGGGAGGAAAATGAGAAAAAGACTTCAGATTCGTAGAGGAATTATCAGAATGGATGTATCAGTTGAAGATGCGAATGTGCGTGCAAGGAGGGTATAAAACGGCTCATGGGTTTGGAGACAATGTGGTCTCGTGGAATAGGGTCACTCAGGATGAGTGCGGATTTGGGTTCGTGATGTTTTGAATGGGGCTACTATTATTCCTAAGTCAAGCCCAGAGTAAATTGGAAGAAGTAAAATCAGTCAGCAATGGTTGAATGGTATAACGGTTGCAACGATTAGTTCCTTCAGCGTGTTAAGTTATAGACATGATTACAGTAATGTGTGCGAGGTTTGACGGTCGCCGTAATTGATTCTATTTGGAGGCTTTCGAGTATTATGTCCTATTAAGTGCCGATGGATCCCGGAAGAGTTATAGTGCTTTAGACCACTACTTGAGGTTGGTATTTTCTGCGGTTATGAGAATTTAGTCACAGGTTGTAATGGTTCCCTTGAAATGAGTTAAGTAAAAGGCTTCTATATGATGAAGTGTTTACCCTATTAGTGGTTCAGGTGTTATGATGAATTTCTTGTACTCTTGCGCATTGTCATGATTAAGTGGCGTGAGTAGCGTGGGATTTGGAAGTTGAGAATCAAGGTTGCGGTTCAGTGTTGACAAGGAGGTCATGGACTCGGATGAGCAGGAAAAGAATTTAGATGTTTAGAGTAAGCTGGTATTATCTCCAGCGTCACCTGAGATCAGTATCATGAGTAAGAGGTTTTGTGTATTGACTTGCGGATCCTTGATTCGCTTTGCAGCATTTGTATGGCTGGTGGTATGGATGTGCAGACTTGTTACCTGGTGTAGAAGGCAACAGGAGCATATCCCACGGAAAGATTGTATAAGTGTGACGTGTAGTCACTTAATTGATTGAGGATTTAAACCAAGCATGGAGATTGTGGTACTATCGCTAATTAAGAATTTATACCTGAAGGGCGCTCGATTCATTTGGTTGTGGAATGTGGAAGGTTGTTCCGGATTGGACGGCTGTTCTTGTGTGTTATGGGAAAAAAGGGGTTATTATGGACCCAGGAAATATTATTGGCCTAGATCGGTACGATCAGAATCGGCTTGAGGTCTGTGAATGGATTTAAATATGAATATAGGCTCTATATCAGGCCGGATGTGTTCATTTCAGCAGAGCACTCCTTATGGAAGAGTATTCGGACGTTTGATGTCGTTTCGTCGTCGGCTATTTCATGTAATATTATATTGTGTCGTGTGAGTTGTGAAACGGCTTGATAATTCTCTTATGTGTTCAGGTTCCGCGTAGCGATGGTGTTATTGAGCAGGATTGCTCTTTAGATTTTATGTGTGGATCGGGTGGCACGCCGCCACAGGTATGTTGATGGGATCGGGTTGCACGCTGCAACAGTGTGATGTTGAGTACAGTCCCCTACATTCTATTTTATGTGTTTTGTTTCCCATTTTTTTTCCTGAGGGAGGTTTATAACACCTTCTCAGTTGTCTAATTAGTTTCGTAGGTTGAGTAGTCCCTTCCAGAGTTCGTTTTCCTTATGTATCTTGTTCGAGTTGGTAGCCTATTGGCACATTATGGCATCATATGAGACATTTGGTCATGTCTGGAGTGGCTTATTGCCTGAGCAGCTCGTACTGGGTAAGACAAGATTATTGGATCTAGGATCAGTGCGATCGGATTATATGAAGTATATTAAAGAGCAAATACCATTATTTGGTTCAAAATGAGGTAATGGTTCTTGTCAGGAGTATATCCTCAATGATTTGTTGACTCGGCAGTTGGTTATGAATTTCTACACGTCTCTTCCGTCGTGGCGGTATTGTAAGAGTTAGAACAAGACTTATATGACATGGGGTGCATTGTGAGCATCACATTCGGGGAATGTCGGTTATTATGATCAGAGAATGTTATTATGGTCCTATGAATGATGTGGTGCATGGTGAGAATTCAGCAAAGGCATGCAGTCATGTTCTGGTACCTCGTGTAGTGATTGATACGGTGTTCATATATTGGAAGCAGGCCTGGCAGAGAATTCCGGATGTTGAAATTGGGCTCTAAGTTTATTTGCTTGAATAAAAAGGGAATATCTACAGAATTGATCGAGCTAATGTGCTCAACTGGGTTGTAGTAGCACGGGTAGGTGCACGAGGTGCTAAACAGTGATTTCGGAAAACTCCAGTGCAGTTCTTAGCACGTTCGAGGACGAACGTATGTTTAAGTGGGAGAGAATGTAACGACCCGACCGGTCATTTTGAGCTCTAGCGCGACGTTCAGCAGTTTGAGGCCATGAGCAGCTTCACTTCAGGTATTATGACTTGTACGTATGGTCGGAATTGAATTTTGGGAAGTTCGGAGTTGATTTGAAAAGAGAATTCTCATTTTGGAAGCTTTAAGTTGAAAGAATCGACTAAGATTGGATTTTTGAGTAAATGACCTCGGAATTGGGATTCGAAGGTTCCAGCAGGTTCATATGATGATTTCGGACTTGAGCGTATGTCCGGATCGGGTTTTGGAAGACCCGAGAACGTTTCGGCACCTATTGTGGAAGTTAGCATTTTTGGAAGAATTTCAAGAGTTTGGGTTGAAGTGCATTTCAGTGTTATAAATGTCCGTTTGGGATTCCGAGTCTGGGAATAGCTCCGTACGGTGATATTGGTGTTGGGAGCGCGATCGGAAGTGAATTCGGAGGTCCGTGGGTCATTTTGGAGTTATTTCGCTAAAGATACAAATTTGAAGGTTTTTGAGGAGTTTGATCGGAAGTGGACCTTTTGATATCGGGGTCGGAATCCAATTTCGGAAGTTGGAGTAGGTCCATAAGGTCAAAATTGACTTGTGTGCAAAATTTGATGTCAATCGGACGTGATTTGATAGGTTTCGGCATCGAATGTAGAAATTAGAATTTCTTATTTTCATTAGACTCGAATTGGGGTGTGATGCCTCGACTAAGTCTGTGATACGTTTTGAGACTTGTCGGTATGTTCGGACGGGGTCCCGAGGGGCTCGAGTGAGTTTCGGGGTGATTTCGGACCATTTCTAGGCCATTTTTAGCTGTTGGTTTTTGGCTACAGCAATATGCTCCGCGATTGCGGTGAATTGGACGCGATAGCGATGAGTAAAGTGGGAGAAATGGCCAGTGTTTCGCGATCGCGGAAGGCCTTCCGCGATCGCGTAGAGGAAAGTTTCTACTGCACTGACCCGACTTTGGAAGCTTGTATCTCGCAATCTATAAGGAATTTGGAGATAATCCAAAAATGAAAGTTGTAGCCCTTTGTGTCGGTTTTTTTGAAAATTAAACCATTTGGTATTTGGAGCTGTGTACCAAAAATTATGAGTGTTACACTACAGCCTATCCGGGAAGAGTTTGGAAATTGCGAAGAAGAAATTTGTGTTGCACAGGGCTGATTTTGGAAGCTTATATCTTGTAATCTATAAGGAGCTGGGAGATGAGCCAAGCATGAAAGTTGTAGTCCTTGGAGTCTAGTTTTCAAAAAGTTAAACCATTTGCAATTTGGAATTTTGTACAAAAAGTTACGGCCATTATACTAGAGACTATATGGAAGAGCTGGGCATTTGTTCTTCGCGATCGCGAACAATTTTCCGCGATCGCGAAGGGCAAATTTTGGGCTGAGAAATGTTGTGCTTCGCGATTGCGAGGCATTTTCCGCGATCGCGAAGAGTAAATACCTGGGCAGAAGCTATATTTCGAGGTTTCAGCCATTTTTAACATATTTGGAGCTATGGAGCTCGGACTGAAGCGATTTTTGAGGCGATTTTCACCATATGGATTGGGGTACGTGTTCTATATCTGAAAGTAATTATACTTCATGATTCTATGGTTATATTCACCGTTTATTTTGAATTTAAATGGAAGAAATCAAGATTTTTGCAAAACTTTTCAAGAACAAAAATTCAAGATTTGGAGTTCAAGTTGTTACCGGAATTTGGTAAAATTGGTATGGTTGAACTCGTATCGAAATGGGTTGACGGATTTGTGAGTTTTTTGTAATTCGGGGCACGTGGGCCCGAGGGCGATTTTGTCAACTTTTCGAACGGAGTTAGAAATTTATCTAAATTGAATAGTTGTGAGTATTAGAGTATATATTTATGGATTTTATCTTTTATTGGCTAGTTTTGGAGCGTTGTGCATCGATTTGAGTCGTCAGAAGGGCTTGGAAGCCGGTTTTGGAATTTCGGAGCGAGGTGAGTCTCCTTTCTAACCTTGTAAGAGAGAATTGGTCCCATAGGTGAATTAATTGGATATGTGCTTCTATGTGTGGGGGCTACGTACGCACGAAGTGACGAGAGTCCGTGCGTAGCTACTATTATGCTTAAGTCCGGGTAGTCTAGGACCCAAAAACATGCTTTACTTGTAATAATTGTAACCTTATTGACAGTTTAAATTGCTTTAATTGCATCGAAGTGGCAAATGATTTTCTAAAAGAGTTAAATTTTTCTCGACTTGTAAAAGAGAAATTGATACTTCCTTGAATAATTGTCTCCCTGATGAAGTTTCAATTGACTGTTTGAATGTGTGTTTCTATGTGTACTTGCGTCGCATGTATGATTCGTGAGCGGGGTGATTGTTTATTTATGTTTGACCGCGTCGCATGCATGATTCGCGAGCGGGATAATAGATGCATCTATGGTTCGCGCCATTCGACCCTCTAGCAGTGCACAGTTTAAATATTATTGGATCGAGCCGTACGTCCTCGGCATGACTTGTGCATGCTTGTATTGCTTGCCTTGATATTTATAAATGAGGATATTGCTTCCCCGGATTGAGAATAAATGTATAAATGATGAAAACTAATTTGGAAATTTCCCTATGAATAAGAGAATTGTTTACTTGCTTCATGCTATTGAGTTACAACCATTTTTTATTAAAACACTCGATTTACTATATTATTGGTATATTATTATTGGACCACTAGTAAGTGCCGAAGTCGACCTCTCGTCTCTACTTCTTCGAGATTAGACGGGATACTTACTGAGTACATGTTGTTTTTGTACTCATGCTACACTTGCTGTGCAATTTTTGTTGCACTGGCACATGTACACCTAGCGGCCTAATGGGCGTAGCAGCAGGGGTGATACGGAGACTTAGGTAAGCTGGATCTCTCAAGGCGATCCACAGCCGACATAGTCTCTTTCACCGTATAGTATTTACCTTCTGTCCAATTTGTATTCCGGACAGTTATTGCACTTCATTTGATTTCCTAGAAATAGCTTATGCACTTGTGACACTGGGTTCTGGGATGATTATGGGATTATTAAATATTAATTTTGTTAAAGAGATCATCTTATTTCAATGAATTTGATTATTTATTGTTTAATGTATAAAAGGAATGATTTTAACAAATACTAAAATTGGAATTTAATTAACTTCTTGGTGTTGTCTTGCCTGACATGGTGTCCGGCGCCATCACAACCCTTAGTGGATTTTAGGTCGTGATAGATGTGATTTGAGACCTCGAGCAGGTCCGCATTATGTTATGGGACGTGTTGGTGTGATTGGACGGGGTCCCGGGGGCCTCGGGTGGATTCCGGGGGATTAATGGATCAGATTTGGAGTTAGAAGAAGAATTGAGCAGCTGCCTTCTGGTGTAACTGCACCTTCGAGGCTTGGGCCCCAGGTGCAGAGCTGCAGAAGCGGCCCTGCGGTCGCATGTGCAATTTTGGTGGAGTGGAGTTGGAATCGCAGATGCGGTTATCTCGCCGCTGAAGCGGGACTGCACCTACCAAAGGGAAGGCGCGGAAGCGGGAATAGGCTGGGAGCCCTGGATTGCAGAAGCGGTATTTGGTCCGCACCTGCGGGACCGCAGACGCGGTCGTGTGGCCGCAGGTGCGAAAATGCTGGAGGCAGTGAGGTTTCTTTAAAACGGGGGTGTGGCCCATTTTCTTCCATTCACTCTTGTTTGGACGGTTTTTGGAGAGCTTTAAGTGGGGGTTTTCATCATCAATGACAAGGTAAGCTATCCCCACCTATCGTGAGTTTAATACATTAATTATGTATAGATTTTAGCATGAAAATTGGTAGAAATTTGGGATTTTGGAGAAAAACCTAGAAATTGGTATTCTTGGATTGTGACCACGATTTTGGGCATGGAATTGAGAACAAATTATATATTTGAGTTCGTGAGGGTATGGGTAAGGTTTATCTTCGAAAAATTTTAAAATCCAGGCACGTGGGCCCGAGGGTGATTTTTATCGACTTTTCGATCAGGGTTAATTATAATGAGTATTCGAGCATATATAAATGGGTTTGCATGATTATTGGCTAGTTTTGGAGTGTTGCGCATCGGTTTGAGTCGTCGGAAGGGCTTGGAAGTCGGTTATGGAGCTTCGGAGCGAGGTGAGTCTCCTTTCTAACCTTGTAAGAGGGAATTAACCCCATAGGTGAAATAATTAAATATGTGCTTCTATTTGAGGGGGCTACGTGCGCACCAGGTGATGAGAGTCCGTACGTAGCTACTAACTATGCCTATGCCCGAGTAGTTTTAGGCTTACATCATGCCTGATTGATATTGTTGTTAATCTATGTTTATTGTTTGTTTGAGAAGAAACAAGATTAAGGTTTCGTAATAATTGGGTTGAAAGAAAATTGAATTGAGGAATTTGAGTTTTTAAGAGTTTCCATTAAACTTCATATTTTCGAAAAGAAATGATAGATATCATAATAACTTAAGAAATCTATAATCGACCCCGTCGCATGTATGATTCGCTAGCGGCGAAGTCCCTTATATTATATTTGACCGCATCACACGTGCGATTCGAGCGAGGTATTACTTTTTACTACTCTCATGGGAGCGGGCTGATCGCCTCGGCAGGTTAATAGATGCATCTATGGTTCGCTCTATTCGACCCTCTGGCAGTGCACAGTTTGCTTTTATGTTGGATCGGGTCGTACGCCTTGGCATTTCCTATATATAAATATACATATACTATCCTCATGGAATCGTGCGTGATATTTGGCTAGAAGCCAGTGAAATTTGAGGGATTTTTTCCTGATTTGAATTATGACTACTTCCTTAATGAAATCCACTATATCTATATATATGCTCCAGATACGGAGGAAACTTGCTAGTTGAGAGCTTGAGTTAAATTATAAAGAGGGGAATTGTATCACTTATTTTATACTTGTTAATCACATATTTACTCTGTTTCATGTTTATTCCCCCTTTACTGTATCCAATATTATTGAACCACTAGTAAGTGTTGGAGTCGACCTCTCGTCACTACTTCTTCAAGGTTAGACGGGATACTTACTGGGTACACGTTGTTTTTGTACTCATACTACAATTGCTGTGCATTTTTGTTGCACATTCACATGTATGACTAGTGGCCTAGTCAGGCGCAGCGGCATGTTCGATACGGAGACTTAGGTGAGCTGCACCTCTCAAGACGCCCCGCAGAAGGCAGAGTCTCCTTCAGAGTACTGCATTGTATTTTCCTTTCTGTCAACTTGTATTCCGGATAATTATTGTATTACATCTTGTTTTTCCTAGAAATTGCTCGTGCACTTGTGACACCGGGTACTGGGGTAATTATGGGATTATTCAGCAGCTAAATTTTGTAAACACGTCGTTATTTATTCAGTGAAGTTTATTATTTATTGTTTAAATATTTAAAGGAGATGATTTCAAAAATATTAAAACGAGAAATTACTAGTTATTTGGTGTTGGCTTGCCTTCATTTCCTTTTCATTCAATCTTATGTGATGCGAAGCGCTGGTTATAAATCGGGAAGTGAGTATTGGTATGGTACTACAGGTGTGGTGCGGGATGTTTCTCCCTGCGTGGTTGTGCGGGCTATAGTCGTCGCCTTACGGAAGGATGTTCTGTCGTTTCAGCTCAGTAGTTGTACTTCGGAGAGCTTTGAGGCTATGCACAGGTTGCTATGATGCTCATGAACGATTATCGTACAGTATTAATGTGATGGTAGGATACTTGCCCATGTGTCGGGGCAGCAAATGACTTGAAAGGAGGTCTACTCAGTGCATGATTCAGAGATTCGGTATTTTATTTTCGGCGGAGGAAAGACAATCGTACTATGTATGTTCAGGTTGGGTTGATGGAATAACGAGACTTGGTGTTTTCAAGTGCGGTGGAATTTTCATCTGCGACGTGGTGTCGTCGTCCTCGATTGAATGTGTTAAGTTTGCCGGTGTTATGATCTTCTTCAATTCGCCTTTAGGTAGGGTATTGTGAAATGGTGTCAGGGAACGGCTATCAGAGATCGCGGTGTGCGGTGGTTCAGGATCGAATCGGTATTTCTAATATTGACGGCTCGAGAAAGATGATCTTCGGAAGGGTTTAAAGTTAGTGGCGATATATTGGTTCAGGTGCTATAGAGATAGCTTTTTATTTAAAGCAACAACTGGGCAGCGAAGGATGAGGAAGGACACGTGAAAAGTGTCTTGTGGTGATTAAACTTCTAGAGAGCGAAGTGTGAGAAGCATGAGTCGAGTAGTTGCTTAAGGAGTGAGTTTGACCAAAGTGAGAGAGTGGCAGAGTAGCGTATGGGTCCTGTGGCAGGATGGCTACACACCCGGAGAAAAAAGTCTAGAGTGATTTGAGATTCAAGGTGGACAGTGACTAGGACTATGGACTTAATTTGAAATATCGGATATGATACACCGGGGGATTTTATACAATATAAAGGAGTTGCTTGATATGAAGAAGGATACAACATGACTTTGGATTGGAAAGTATTGTCGCACATTTAGTTGATATCCATGAGGAGTGAACGGACTTGTGCAGCTAGTGCATGAGCATGGGCTCAGGATGGGTTATTGATGTCGTAGTAATTGTACCCCATGCAGCGACGTTGGAAGATGTCGGCATGTAAGTTCCACGGGTGGGTTATCTCCAGTAAGCAAGTTAGTGGTCGCGTGGTTGGCAAGGCTTCTGCGAATTCTACTGGCTATCCGGTAAAGAGGTCAGACATGTGAATGTGGTTAACCATTCAGAGTATTCATAAGGGGTTTTACAGAAAGATTTCAAGGAATTTGGCGGGTTAGTTGTGCAAGATCATGTTGACAATGAAGAAGGAATCTCGGTGGGTTCCAGGGTTATGTAATAGGTGGCTCTAAGCTAAGTGGGAAAGTCCCACCGCCTACGATGGAGTTGCATGGTTATCAACTCGTGAGGTTTCGGGTTATCGGCGTATTGGTAAGTATTACAGCAAAGGGAAAAAACATAAGTGGTAATTTGAGCAAAGGAATTGTCAAAGGTGTGCTATAGCTGGCCTTATTGACTCATGTTCAAGCTTTGGGAAGATTCGGGATTTATGCTTCGTCTAGAGGTGATTTACAAGGGAAGTGATTCAGTCAAGTGCTTCATTGAGATGGGTGTTCATGTGCCAGCGGAGCCTGGGAGTTGATTAAATTCAGGACCAAGCCAGAGTGGGTGACTCTCAACAATGGTCCTAGTGAATTCAAAGGTTAAATGCGGCGCTTAAGGATGTCAAGCCCGCGGTATGGTTAAGAATCGAGATTTTGTAGCGGATTATGATAAGAGGCTCGGAATGTTCTATGATATTTTTGACTTGCAGTGTTGCATTTGGGTGAATGAGGGAAACAGACTTCGGATTTGTAGAGGGATTATCGGAATTGGTGTATCAGTTGAGGATGCAAATATGTGCACAAGGAAGGTATGAGATGTTCGTGAGATTTGAGACAGCATGGTCTCGTGATACAAGGCCACTCGAGATGAGTGCGGATTGAATGTGTTACGTGTTGAATGGAGTTATTATTATTACTAAGGCAATCAAGGATGAATTAGAAGAAGTTAGATTGGTTAGCCATAGTTGGATTGGCATATTGGTGGTAGTGACCAATTCCTTCAGCGTGATTAAGTTATGCATGTGATTCGTGACGGGTACGTGTGAGGCTTGACGATAGCCGTAATTGATTTTATTTGGAAGTATTCAGAAATTATGGCCTGTTATGTGTAGGCGGATACCGGAAGGGCTATGGTGGTTTAGACCACTGCTTGAGGATTTGAATATTCTACGGTTATGAGAAGTTACTCGCGTGTTGCTATGGTTCTCTTGGAATAAGTTAAGTAAAAAGTTTCTAGGTGATGAAGTGTTTACCCTATTAGTGGTTTAGGAGTTATGATGAAATTCTGGCGCCATCGCATATTGGCATGTTAGGTGCAGTGAGCGGTATGAAATTTAAAAGTGAGGATTAAGATTGCGGTTCGGTGTTGACAAAGATGTCACGAGCTCGGATGAGCAGGAAGGGGATTTGGAGGCTTGGGGTAAGCTGGTATTGTCTTCGGCGTCACCTGAGATCGGTATTTTGTGTTGGAGACTTTGCATCATGATTATGGATTCTTGATTTGCCTTGCAGCTAGTGTGACCGGTGGTATGGATGTACAGACTCGTTACCTAGTGCAGAGGATTGTGGGAGCGTACCTCACGGGGAGATTGTGTAAGTGTGACATGTAGTCACCTGATTGATTGCAGACCTAAACCAAGTGTGAAGATGGTGGTAATATCACTATTTAGAGAAACTATGCCTGGAGGGCGCTCGGTTCATTTGCTTGTGGACTGTGGAAGTTTGTCCCGGTTATGATGGTTGTTATTTCGTGTCATGGGAAAGAGGGGGTTATTGTGGACCCTTGGAAGGTTATTAGCCTAGTATGGTGCGATCAAAATCGACTTGAGGTCTGTGAATGGATTTAAATATGAATATGGGCTCTATATCAGGCCAGAAGTGTTCATTTCAGCATAACACTCCTTATGGAGGAGTATTCAGACGTTGGATGTCGTTTCGTCGTCGGCTATTTCATGTAATATTATATTGTGCAGTGTGAATTGTGAAACAACTCGATAAATTTCTTATATATTGAGGTTCTGCGTAGCGAGGGTGTTATGTAAGCGGGATGGCTCTTGTGATTCAGATTATACATCGTACCTCAGTTATGCTTGAATTTCGTAGCGTACGACGCTGTCTGTCTTCCTAGGGATGGTATTATGCACTTAGCGTGCTAGTGACCGATATTCGGTATTTTGTGGTAATGAGCACTCTAGCTCGGTATGTATCTCTTTATATGGATTTTATGTGTGGATCAGGTGGCACGACGCCACCGGTATGTTGGTTGGATCGGGTTGCACGCCGCAACAGTGTGATGTTGAGTACAATCCCCTATATTCTATTTTGTGTGTTTTGCTTCCCATTTTCTGAGGAAGGTATATATTAGTGCGTGAGTTGAGTAGTCCCTTCCAGAGTTTGTTTTTCTTATGTATCACGTTCGAGTTGGTAGCCTATTGGCACTTAGTGGCATCATGTAAGACTTTTGGTCATATCTGGGGTGGCTTATTGCCTGAGCAGTTCGTACTGGGTGAGGCAAGATTATTGGATCTAGGATCAGTGCAATCGGATTATATGAAGTGTATTAAAGAGCAAATACCATTATTTGGTTCAGAATGAGGTGATGGTTCTTATCAGGAGTATAGACTCAATGAATTGCTGACTCAGCATTTGGTTATGTATTTCTACACCTCCCCTCCGTCGTGGCGGTATTGCGAAAGTTGGGACAGGATTTATATATGTCATGAGGTACATTGTGAGCATCATATTCGAGAAATGTCAGTTATTATGATCAGAGAAGGTTATTATGGTCCGTGAATGATGTGGTGCACGGTGAGAATTCAGCAACAGTATGAAGTCATGTTCTGGTACATCGTGTAGTGATTGATACGATATTCGTAGGTTGGAAGTAGGCCTGGCAAACAATTTTGGGTGTTGGAGCTGGGTTCTAAGCTTATTTGTTTGAATAAAAGAGAAAATATTCTGATTTGATTGTGTTAATGTGCTCAACTGAGCTGTGGTAGTACGGGTAGGTGCTCGAGGTGTTAAACAGTGATTTCGGACAACTCCAGTGCAGTTCTCAGCACGTTCGAGGACGAACGTATGTTTAAGTGGGAGAGAATGTAACGACCCGACTGGTCATTTTGAGCTATAGCGTGTCGTTCAACGGTTTGAGTCCATGAGTAGCTTAACTTTAGGTATTATGACTTGCATGTATGGTCGGAATCGAAATTCGAGAAGTTCAGATTGGATTTGGAAAGAGAATTCTCATTTCAAAAGCTTGAAGTTGGAAGAATTGACTAAGATTGAATTTTTTAGTAAACGACCTCAGAATCGGGATTTGAAGGTTCCAACAGGTTCGTATGATGATTTTGGACTTGGGCGTATGTCCGGATCGGGTTTTAGATGACCCGATAGCGTTTCGGCGCCTATTGTGTAAGATAGCATTTTGGAAGAATTTCATAAGCTTGTGTTGAAGTGCATTTCAGTGTTTAGCAATGTCCGTTTGAGATTCCGAGTCTGGGAATAGCTCCGTATGGTGATTCTGGTATGGGGAGCGCGATCGGAAGTGGATTTGGAGGTCCGTAGGTCATTTTGGAGTCATTTGGCGAAAGTTAGAAATTTATAGGTTTTTGAGAAGTTTGACCGGATGTGGACTTATTGATATCGGGGTCGGATGCCGATTTTGGAAGTTGGAGTAGGTCCATAATGTCGAATATGACTTGTGTGCAAAATTTGAAGTCAATCTGAGGTGATTTGATAGGTTTCGGCATCGAATGAAGAAGTTCGAAGTTCTAAAGTTCATCAAGTTTGAAATGGGGTGTGATTTGTGATTTTAGCGTTGTTTGATGTGATTTGAGGCCTCGAGCAGGTCCGAGTTATATTACGATACTGGTTGGTGTGATTGGACAGGGTCCCCCTCGGGTGGATTCCGGGGCATTAACGGATCAAATTTAGAGTTAGAAGAAGAATTGAGCAGCTGCCTTCTGGTGTAACTGCACCTGCGAGGCTTGGGCCGCAGGTGCGGAGCCGCAGAAGCGGCTCTGTGGTCGCATGTGCGATTTTGGTGGTGGTGGTGGTGGGGGAGCTAGGATCGCAGATGCAGTCATCTCGCCACAGAAGCGGGACAACACCTGCGGAAGGGAAGGCGTGGAAGCGGGAATGTGCTGGGAGCTCTGGACCGCAGAAGCTGTATTTGGTCCGCACCTGCGCGACCGTAGAAGCGATCGAGTGGCCGCAGGTGCGAAAATGTTAGAGGCAGTGAGGTTTCTTTAAAACGGGGGTTTTGCCCATTTTCTTCCATTCACTCTTGTTTGGACGATTTTTGGATAGCTTCAATTGGGGATTTTCATCATCAATGGCAAGGTAAGCTATTCCCACCTATCGTGAGTTAAATACATTGATTATGTATAGATTTTAGCATGAAAATTGGTAGAAATGTGGGATTTTGGAGAAAAACCTAGAAATTGATATTCTTGAATTTTGACTACGATTTTGGGCATGGAATTGAGAATAAATTATATATTTGAATTTGTGAGGGTATGGGTAAAGTTTATCTTCGAAAAATTTCGGAATTCGGGCTCGTGGACCCGAGGGTGATCTTTACCAACTTTTCGATCGAGGTTAGAAATTGTTATAAATTGGATTATAATGAGTATTCGAGCGTATATCAATGGGTTTGCATGATTATTGGCTAGTTTTGGAGTGTTACGCATCGGTTTGAGTCGTCGGAAGGGCTTGAAAGCCGGTTATGGAGATTCAGAGTGAGGTGAGTCTCCTTTCTAGCCTTGTAAGAGGGAATTAACCCCATAGGTGAAATAATTAAATATGTGCTTCTATTTGAGGGGGCTACGTACGCACGAGGTGACGAGAGCCCGTGCGTAACTACTTACTAAGCCTATGTTTGGGTAGTTTTAGGCTTACATCATGCCTGATTGATATTGTTGTTAATTTATGTTTATTATTTGTTTGTGAAGAAACAAGATTAAGGTTGCGTAATAATTGGGTTGAAAGAAAATTAAATTGAGGAATTTGAGATTTTAAGAGTTTCCATTAAATTTCGTATTTTCGAAAAGAAATGATAAATATCATAATAACTTAAGAAATCTATAATTGACCCCGTCGCATGTATGATTCGTGAGCAGGGAAGTCCCTTATATTATATTTGACCGCGTCGCACATATGATTCGCGAGCGGGGTATTACTTTTTACTACTCTCATAGGAGCGGGCCGATCGTCTCGGCAGGTTAATAGATGCATCTATGGTTCGCGCCATTCGACCTTCTGGCAGTGCACAATTTACTTTTGTGTTGGATCGCGCCGTACGCCTCGGCATTTCCTATAGATAAATATACATATACTATCCTCATGGATTCGTGCGTGGTATTTGGCTAGAAACCAGTGAAATCTGAGGAATTTTTTCCTGATTTGAATTATGACTACTTCCTTAATGAAATCCACTATATCTATATATATGCTCCGGATACAAAGGAAACTTGCTAGTTGAGAGGTTGAGTTAAATTATAAAGAGAGGAATTTTATCACGTATTTTATACTTGTTTATTTCACATATTTACTCTGTTTCATGTTTATTCCTCCTTTATTGTATCCGATATTGTTGGACCACTAGTAAGTTTCGGAGTCGACCTCTCGTCACTATTTCTTCGAGGTTAGACGAGATACTTACTGGGTACACGTTGTTTTTACTCATACTACAATTGCTGTGCATTTTTGTTGCACATGCACATGTATGACTAGTGGCCTAGTCAGGCGCAACGGCATGTTCGATACAGAGACTTAGGTGAGTTGCACTTCTCAAGACGCCCCGCAGCCGGCAGAGTCTCCTTCAGAGTACTGTATTGTATTTTCCTTTTGTCAACTTGTATTCCGGACAGTTATTGTATTACATCTTGTTTTTCCTAGAAATTGCTCATGCACTTGTGACACCGGGTATGGGGTAATTATTGGATTATTCAGCAGCTAAATTTTGTAAAGACACTGTTATTTATTCAGTGAAATTTATTATTTATTGTTTAAATGTTTAAAGGAGATGATTTCAAAAATATTAAAACGAGAAATTACTAGTTATTTGGTGTTGGCTTGCCTGACAGTTGTGTCCGGCGCCATCACAACCCTTAATGGATTTTGGGTCGTGACAATAACAATATGATCTTTTAAAATTTTATAATTAGCGCGTACCAAGAGACTAGTTCAGTATAAAAGCCAAGTATTTTCGGAACCGATTTTATGTTATGTTATAATATATGTCCTTTATAACAGCAACTCGCTATAGCAACCAAAAAATTTCGGAACAAACGAGATTGTTATAGAGAGATTTGACTTTAATAGAAAAGTAAGAGCAAAAGACTCCAGAAATATAGTACCAATGACCTAATAATCAAAAAATTAAATGTAAAAATAATATTAATAATTAATAACAAGGACAAGATACTACAAAAACCAGAGCTGAAAAATAGTGAAGAAAGAGTGATTGTTATAAATAGAATTTTATTTATGGTGAATGTATATATTTAGAGAGATTCTAGAGATTTTTACTTGGTGGCTAAGTCACTCTTTCCCTATAAATAGAGGGTTCTATTCCATTGTAATTCATCCCAAATCAATAAGAATTTTCTCCCTACTTTTCTCTGCAATATTCTTCTTCTTCTTTTATTGTTTATAACACGTTATCAGCACGAGACTCTAACGAATTGAGTAGAAGCTTTGGGATTGAGCATAATGATTGTCAATTATTCCATGAACTTCCTTCATGATTAAATTCTGGATTTAAGGCAAGTATCTTACTGTATTTTTTCTTTCACTATACTTTGATTTTAAATATTTGTCATCGATTTGACATGAGATTTTGTAAAGCACATATAGATGATTATGGTCCATTCATGATGTGAATGTGACAACATCTGATTTATGAATACATAATCATTCTTCAAAGAATATGAACGTGCTAGTGGTAGTGAATATACCGCACTCGCCTCTAAAAGGAGGTTTGAGATGATATAAGAAAATAATGTCATTATTGTGGCATGAATGGTCATTGGTCACGTACCTATTGTACGCCAAAATATTTTGGCATTGTGATTATTAAAAGACAGTGGTAATGCAAGAAACAGAACTTGCATATAATTTTGACCATAACCATAATGGTATGACTTTCTCCTTAAAAGAGATATTCACCATATGGGTGTTGATGAATATGTGGTACTACAAAACTAATTGAGAACTCTGCAAGAGCCAATTATACTATTTTGGAGAAACACAATTAATTACCAATAAGGTATTGTGTTGTAGTAAGTCTCAAAGAAACTTATTCAGTTTCCAAAGTATACACGAAAGCGGTTGATTAAATTGAGACTATAAATAAAGGAAAGATTTAATATCTTCTATTACTACAACTTATAGCGGGGTAATATGTATGTGAAAAGCTACCCACTTTATTCTCCAATTTGTACTACATAAACAAAAGAATACCACAATGAAGTGGATATGTATTGATATAAAAACCCATATCATAATAAACTTGGAGTTTATTGATAATTGCACACGTCATGGTGTAACCCTAAAGTTTATCAATGTTGATAATTTATCCAGTTGGCATAATTGGTTTAGCCATGTTAATTCAAGTATGATGTGCAAAAAAAATAAAAGAGAATTCACATGGGTAAATATTAAAGAACTAAAAAGTTCTTTACGAATTCTCTTACATTGCTTGTTCTCATTAATTAATAGACCAACTAAAAGTGGGAATGAATCCCATGAATGCTGGAAATATCAAAGGTGAATATGGGCCCATTCACCTGCCATGTATACCACATAAGATGCATCTATGAGATGGTTACATGTGCGATTATTAATAACCCGCAAGATGGTGTTTTGCGAGGTAACTTGCTCAATAATTTAATTTCGAGCATAATTTTCATATTTTCCATTCAAGACAGTTTATCTTGATAAGTTGGCTTACATCACAGTTGGTTTAGCAAAATGATTTATTGAGTGCCTCCACTTAATAGTTAACTATTGGTTATGAGAACAATGTTATATATATCAGTTTGATATACGTTATATACAAAAGTATATTATTTTTCTCCCCTCACAAGTGGTTCAGCGTCAGGAACCAAATAATTCCATCTTATTATTATTGATGTGTGGTGTATATTATGATTAACACCATAACGCACAAAGATGGGTTCTCAAAGTTGAGGAAACAAGTTAGTTTTTCTAACATGAGGGGGAGACATGATAAACAGTTGAGAAAAAGTTACGTGGAATGAATTATCATTTGTACATCTAGATCCTCGAATAAGATAATATGAACTTGAAGTTCATAAAAGGATAATTCATTTGCAATATATTGCAAAGCATGCCAGACGCATTTGCTGACCCAAAGAAAGTAACTATATTCTCATTGCAAATGCTCCTATTAAGTCCTAGAAGGACAAAGTCTATGGTACGCTTAAAGCATATAGACAAATCGGTTTCAAATAAACTTCTTGATAAAGAAGATGAGCAAATGATCAAAATGATCATAATAAAGAGGCAAGTGAACTAGAAGATCACATAACATAACACTTCATTAAATCTCTTGAGAGATTCAAGTACCTGAATATATGAATGAAGAGATCTCTATGTTATGTCTTTATGAAAAATAAGGAGGTTGGAACCGATATAAAATGTTTGTCGACGACATCTATAATAGCGCTAAATATATATGAGGATCTTAAGCCTGGAGAAACAATTTCGAATAGAATTGGTTTCATATGAAAGACATGTAGTTTTGAACATGTAGTTCAAACACTTGAAAGTATAAAGTCAATGGTATGTGCAATCAGTTTTCGATATCTTATATGTCTAGCATGACATGAAAACTTGATATGCATCTAAAGTCTACTATATGGCTTATATGACTTAACTTATGTGACAATCCATGAAGGATTTAAGTTGCTTGAAGCATATACAATTCTTGATCTTGAAGTACCACTTCTTCAGTGCAATTTGTGCACAAATGTATCTTGCTATAACTATATGCATGATAATATGATAGCGAGAGTTTCACCTCTATGTGAAGATATTGAACTAACGATTCCAACAAGATCATATGAAGACAATACATCTATTAGGGATGATGATTTCAAGGTGAAACAAATTCGTTCAAGTTAATATGGCTTATTTATTTATCAAATCTCTACCAAAGATCTTTTGAAGATGGTGCACAAGATTGCAATGCGAACACTCAAGGATGTGAATTGATGCTCTCATCAGGGGGAGTTAATGCGCGTTGCACTCTTTTTCCCTTACAAGGTTTTGTCCCACTGGGTTTTCCTTGCAAGGTTTTTAACGAGGCAACCAAAAGGCGTATTGTAGATATGTGTACTCTTTTTCCTTTTCTAGAATTTTTTTCCCATTGGGTTTTATTTTAGTTAAGGTTTTAACGAGGCACATTATCTGTTGAATAGACATTCAAGGGGGAGTGTTATAAATAGAATTTTATTTATGGTGAATGTCTATATTTAGAGAGATTCTAGGGATTTTTACTTGGTGGCTAAGTCACTCTTTCCCTATAAATAGAGGGTTCTATTCCATTGTAATTCATCCCAATATCAATAAAAATTCTCTCTCTCTACTTTTCTCTGCAATACTCTTGTTCTTCATTTATTGTTCTATAACAAATACCTAATTTTTGTATTATTTTAACATGGGAAAAGGATCAAATATACCCCTCTACTTTTAAATATTATTTATATTTGTCCTCCGTTATACTTTGGGAACAAAAATACCCCTGCCTTTACAATTGTTATCAAATATACCCTTATCTCTANTTAATTCATTATACAACTTTGAGGTTTATGTTTTGCGATTTAAAGTAAAATTTCAAAAAATATGATTTAATTAAGTTGTTTTAACAACTTGTTTGGATGTTGTTATGTATCGTTTCATAATATATCGTATTGTATTGTATTGTGCTGTATCGTTTTGGATGTGTACAATATTTGAATAGATTGTATTATTTTTCGTTGTTTCATGATGTCATGCACCAACAATATGAAGAATAAACTTGCAATTTTAAAAAAAAGTAAGGTACGAGGTATAATTATTATATAGAAAAGTAGATAAAGATAACTAGTGTTGTAAATAGAATTTTATTTATGGTGAATGTCTATATTTAGAGAGATTCTAGGGATTTTTACTTGGTGGCTAAGTCACTCTTTCCCTATAAATAGAGGATTCTATTCCATTGTAATTCATCCCAAATCAATAAGAATTCTCTCCCTCTACTTTTCTCTGCACTACTCTTCTTCTTCTTTTATTATTTTATAACAGTGACTTGATTAATGAAAAATGGAATTTCAAAATCTTAAAAAAATAATAACTGCCCAATTGAATATTCTCTTTTCACTCACTATAAAAACACCGTAAAATGGGTCTGCTAAACGGAGCGGGAAATTTGGATTCGAATTTGGATTTCTTCAGTGATGACCGACCGAACTTCCGAAGGAGGCAGTCGAAACAAGAGGCACTGCCTTACAGCTGGAAATTAAGGCAAAAAAATAGTATTTAATATCGGAAAATATACCAAAAATCGAGGCAAATATCTATAACTAGTGTTCGTCGGTTTTTTCCGACCGAAAGCCGTCGGAAAACTTATGTTATATAAGTTTATTTTGTGGACCATATCTCATTTCGTGACTTCTATTCCTCTTCACTCCAGCGGCGGCACCTCTTTTTAGGGTTTCTTCTCTCTTTGAGCTAAGGTTTGACGCTATGCTTAAAGCAAATTTTATTCTTTTAAATTTGTTGTGTATCCAAGTTTAACTGCTGCGCATGTTTGCTTATTTGTTTTCCCAATATGTGCAATTTGAATCACTGATTCCTGTATAAATATGGAGTGACTACTGTGGTTTACAGATAACTTGAATCCTAATGCTAACTTGAATTAATGTCGGAGTTAGGATTATCAACCATAGTGTTCATAAATTGCATAGATTGAACGCTTTTTATAATCTTGTGTAGCAAAAGTAGTACGTTTTTGCTAATTAATTTTGGGACTTCGTTAATTTTGTGTAGTAATATTTCGGGACCTTTGAATGTTAGGCAGAAGAGTGTAAATTAATTTGAATAAAATAAATTATTTTTAAGTATCTCAATTTCTATTTTTGCTCTTTGTATAGATGGAGCTTGAACATCGTAGATGGATGTATAATAGGTGTTATCGTGATCAGCGGGAGTTAAGAGAGGAATTTATAGAAGGGGTTGCAGGATTTATTGCTCGGGGGAAAACACTTTATGAATTCCTCACTGGAGGGATGATTAGGTGCCCTTGTGTGAAATGCAAATGTGAGAAGTTTTTGAAACCTAAGGACATTAAAGATCATCTTTATAAGAAGGGGTTTATGAAAAATTATTATGTGTGGATTTTTCATGGAGAAATTGATACCAATGCCCGTGTTTTCGATTTTCAAAAATTTTCTAGGGGTGAGAGTAGTCCACTGGTGGAGAAGAACTTTGAAAATTCTCGATTCAATAAAATGGTTAAGGATGCTTCTGGGATGTTCTCAGGTGTTCAATCCCAACCAAGTGTTCAGCATTCTCCCAATGATGAGGCTAAGCGCTTCTATGAACACTTAGAGGAAGCTAGTCATCCACTCTATGAAGGCTCAATGCATTCTAAGTTGTCTGTTGCACATGGATTACTTTTTATTAAATCGCATTGGAATGTTTCGGTAGCGGCCATGGACTATATCATTGGGCTTATGAATGAACTTGATCCGAATAAAATTGACTTACCCAATAATTACTATACGACAAAGAAATTGGTTCCCAAACGTGGAGAGGTTGGAGCATTGGATGGTCTTCAGAGGTTGATTATCGCTCCCGATGGGACTAATGGGTGAGCAATCTTTTTGTTAGTTTTTAATTATTGAACATATTTTTTACATGTGTTAAATTTAATGCAGGTTTTTTCCCAACACGCTATCTACGAGGGCGGTTATGGATTGTTTTATAGCATTTTATCGTCACGCTTGGGAAACCTGGAGAGAAATACCTTACATTGTCAGAGACCATATGTGGAATTACTTTAAGGTATAAATAAATTCATTTTTATATTATTTATAAAATTATTATGTTTTCATCTAATGTTATTAATTATTTGCAGGTGAAGTGTTCATGGTATGCCCAACATGATCATCAAATAAGTTGTAATTTCGAGAAGAAAGTTGCTGATATGCTTAAAGATACCTTGAGGACTGCTCAGAGAAAGCGTCAGAAGCCCACCTGGATGTTAGAAGATATATGGACTAGACTCAATGAGAAGCGGGACATTGCAGAATTTCAGAAGAAGAGCACCAAAGGAAAGGCCGCCCGTGCCTCCAAGAAGGGCTCGTTGCACAACGGCGGTTCAGTTAGTATAGGGACCCATCGAAGGAGATTGATAACTTGTTTATTAAATTTTTTTTTGGTTTTAACTACACACAATCGAACTTTTATCCAACTCATATTTTTTCTTTTTGCAGGAAAAGTTAAAAGGGAGAACTATGAATGATGAGGTCTTTGAGGAGACACATGTGAAAAAGAAAAAAGATGGTACAAGAAGTTTGGTCAAGCCACATGCTGAGGGGACATATGTAAGATCCTAATTTTAGAACTATTTTATTCTTTAACATGAGTTTGTTATATAATGCTTATCATTTAAATTTCAGGATGGACATACAAAAGGTTTGGATGAATGGCGTCAAAGCCAGCCCGTTGGAGGTAGCTCAACCCAGCCATCATCCGATGATGTTGCTTCAAGATTGTCTGGTGCTTCTTCTAGTTCTTCGCAGAATGAGGAAGAGATAGATTCATTGCGGAGACAAATACAAGAGACGTCGGAAAAGCACGAAGCAAATAGTTTAAAACTTGATAGACTGGAGGATTTAATGCATAAACTCATGGATAGTCGTCGATCTGATCCACAGTCTGACTCTGATAACGAGAATTAGTTTGTTCCAGTTGTGATGTTTGAAGCATTTACTTGTTTGATTTTGTTGTGATGTTACTTGAATGGTGTTTGAATGTTTAGGCTTGTATTTTGGATGTTTTAATTACAACGTTTATGTTGAATACTTTAGTTGTTGGAATTTTAAGGGTTTGATTGGTTGGAATTGGTGGATTGACGGCTTGGAATTGGTGGATTGATTGTTTGGTTGAATTCCTGTTGTTTGGTTGTTGTTTTCTTATTTGGCAGGTGGTTTCACTTATAAAACAGATGTTCCTGGTTCATAACTTTCCATTTTTCCGACGGATTTCTAACAGAAGTCGTTGGATAATTATAAATAAAATTTCCAGATTTAACAATATGTTTGATGGATCTCAGTCGTTATTCAACTTCCGCGTTTCATGGTGGCGATCTGAAGTTACCCATGGCTTCCGTTGAAAGCCTTCTCCGGCAAGTTGTATTCCGTCGGATAAATCTAAACGGTGTTGCAAACCATCAAAATGATGATTTTCCAACTGGATGAGCCATTGGAAATGTTAAGATTTCTAGTAGTTGGAAAGAAAGAAAGAAAGGCTTTGAAACTTGTGGTCTAAAACTAGTTCACAAGTGTTAGACATTTGTGTGGCTAGATTTGTAAACAGTGGAGGATGCATGTCCTAAGGCTTTCTGCTTGCTGTTCTTGAAGGTTTGACCGAGATCGGAAAAAGATTGAAGCATTTGGCTGATCAAAGACTGTTATCCAGGTAATTTTCATAACAAAGATGGTGTCATTTAGTTTGAAGAGACCATCTGACATTAGAATTTTCTTTAGGCAAGAAAAACACCTTTTTGGTCTTTTCTTGTAGTTGGTGCAGTCATAAGTTTTTGCCGATCCTTTTATAATAATTTGCAAGTTGTGTAATATTGACGGAAGTTTACATCCTAGTGTTCTTTGGCTTTTCTATAATTTTGGACCTTTTGATTATACCGAGTGATTTATTCTTTTCTTCCTTTTCTCCTATTCATGCTTTGTATATAAATAAATCATGTTGATTCATGGCAGGATTTGTTGATTGTAAAAGAGATCTGGAAGGAGGGGGAGAGATTGTCAAACAGGTACTGGTAGGCTATTGACAAGTAGTTAGTAATTAATAAACTATCCTTCAATGCTAAACTAGGTGTGAATTTAACGTAAGGATATTGTCCTGGGATCTTTTCTTTTGTTGCACACCAACTGGGCTCAAGGGGTCTGATGTTGTCTCATTTTCAACAAAAAAATTCTTTGTTTTTCTCCTTAGAGTCGAACTCACTATCTCTATTGAGACATAAATGTCTCTTAACTGGGAACAGAGGATCATCTTTTGCTGATTTGCCACCTCATCTTATTAACTCTGTAGACGTGAGAATTGTATAACATCTCTCAAGTAAGCATGTAGGACATTGTATTCTCGAGTTCTTGGATTTTGTTTCGCCACACAAAATTCAAGGATCCAGAAGCCCAAGAAGTAAAATAAAGTGGATATATTGTTTGCGGTGTTGAAAATTTGTGTCCATTTGTGTTATGTTGCTTCAATGTACGCACTGCATGTTTTTTGCTTGTGTCAGTGTTCTCATGTGTGAATCCGTCACTTGGAATAATCCACTTGCTCTTGCCTGAGACGAGTTGCATAGAATTTAACTTAGTTGGGGCTTCGTGTCCAATGTTGGTAAATGTTGTAAGTTCTAAGTTGAGGGGAAAGATAATCCCACATGGTTTTCTTGATCAAGGCCTGCGCCCAGTGTTTGTCTTTTATAGCACCAATACACAAGAAACATCTGCCGTTGTTAAGAACAATGTATGCAATTTCACAGTTCTCTGTCCGATGCATTATATGATCTTTGTTCTTATAATTTTCCTCCATTGTTATACCTTTCTGCCTAGTTCTTACTTTGCTAGGGTGTAAGTAATAGAATTTGTCTGCCTCTTAGTTTTAGGCATGAGTTGTGCAGCAAGTCACAAGTCACACCTTTGTACATATGTTCTGTGATTTATATGCCTGGAGATGTTGAGTAACTTTTGCAGATATGTAGCCATGCACATAGCAATGGTATAACGTTTCTGTGCCCGGAAATTCAATAAACAATGCAAGCTTGATCTCTTTGGACATACAACAATGTGCCGGTTTTTAGCTTGTCACATATGTATAACATTGCTGATTTAGCAGATGAACTTAATCGAACAGGCTAGTCCTAGTTCATGGAAAGCTCTTAAGTTTGTTTTCTGTTTATTCACAGATGATCCAAGATTGTCAGCTGGAACAGTGAATTAAAATTTCAGTAGTAGTAACGAAAGCGTCCCTAGGACTTGTAGAGGTGAGTATTCTTTCTTGTAATGTGGTGTTATAAATTTCAAGGATTCCCTTTCTTACTTCCAAGAGTTGAGAACATCTTAATTTACTGAGTGTTGGTTTCTTGACAGTACACTAAAAGACTTGTGTGGTTTGAGTTACAAGAAAAAGAGAAGCAATCAATTCATTTGTGGACCTCAGCTTAATTTACTTGGTGATTTCTAGTAATGTCTTCTCCTTTCTGTTTTTGGAATATTCACTTTCCTTTAAGGGGTCGTTTGGTATGAGGTATAAGAAGGTATAAGGGTGGTATAAAAATTTAATACCACCTTAATACTCTGTTTGGTTAGCAAACCAGGTATAAGTTATCCCCGTGTTAATTTTAACACTGGGATAACTTATACCTTATAGAAGGTGGGGTAATTAGCACCGGTATAACTTATACCTTCTTCTTAGAAATTATGCAATTGTCATTCTTAATACAACATACCAAACAATGAATAAACAACAATCCCAGCATAACTAATCTCAGCATAACTTATCCCAATATAACTTTTACTGGCATAACTTATACCGATATAAATCATATTCTAACCAAACGACCCTTAAGGGTTTTTCTTTCTTTTCCCATAACTTTTTTTGTTCCTAGCTAAGACCAGTGAGCACCTGCACTTGAGTGTTAACGTGAGGCCTAAATTTTTTTAAAAGGTTATGATATATAGTTTATTTAAGGTCTATGTTTCTAGCTTTTGAGATGCAAATATTAATAATTTTTTAATAATCGATTTCTTCTACTAATAATTTCTTTTACTTGATGATATAATCAACATATTTTATTTTTCTTGAGACATTATTAATATTAGGTAAGATGTTATCAGTTATAATTTTGAAAAACTTCTTTTATTTAGGCAACTCTTGTAAAAAAAAAACTCTACTTTTGTGTTAAAATTATTAAATATTATTTTTAAAAATATCTATAAATCTATAATATTTAAAAAATGGGGTCCCACAAATTTGGGAGCCTAAGGCACAAGCCTTACTTGGGTAAGGTTAGAGCCGGCCTTGACACCCGATTGAGTTAAGTTAACCATAGAAGACAAACTAAAGTATCTTAGACGTATGGAAGTCTTACATATCTTTATTCGTCAAGATATAAAAGAAATACCGAGAGAAAATCAAATGAAATACATAAAAAAAAGGTGCCAGATTATTAAGAGATTTACTACTGTACTTCCTATGTTGCATATGATTCAACTGCTGCTACTGATTGATCAACCAATTAAATAATATATTAATCTACCTGAAGAGGTTATAACTCGAAGGTGACGATGAAATTAAATACTCAATGTTGATAATGTGCTATAAATAATAAGAAAAGAGAACAAGATATAGGGTGTGTTTGGCATGAAGTAAAATATTTTCCGAACAATATTTTCCAATTTTTCCATGTTTGGTTGGCTTAAATATTTTGGAAAAAGAAAATATTTTCCAATTTTTCCATGTTTGATTGGCTTAATTGTTTTGGAAAATATTTTTCTCATGAACTCATTTTCCTCCAATCGGAAGAAAATAATTTCCCTATCAAGAGAGAAGGAAAAACATTTTCCAAAACTCTTTTTTAACCTTCCCCGTCATATTCTTCATTCCCTCCAACCCACCAATGGCGGTTTAAGGGTAAAGCAACTCAAGCGAGTGCTTTAGGCCCCTTATATTTTGAGGCCCAATTTTCTAATAGGTTTAAAATTATATTATTGTACATGTTAGCTTCTTGACTTAGTTTTTCTTTAAAAATTACTTAGTAACTAAATGAGAAGTACAATTATGTGGGACTATTTAACATAACTTGGAAAAAGAATATTTCTTTTGCTAAATAAATCTTTATGGTAATCACTCTAATGGCAAATATTTTCTTGCCTTATTTACACTTTGACCACTTTTTTTTTCTTTTTTAAATTTTTTTGAGAAATACAATATGACCACTAACTTCATTAATGGACGCACTTTTTTAAAATCCTTTTTAGGTTTCTCTTCAAAGAATTGGTATTACATTTTCATATTCTCTTTATTAAGTATCCAAGTTTTGGGAGTATGATTCTTAAAAACCTAGAGTCAAAAATCGAAAATATCTTCTTATCAAGTCTCTACTTTGTTTTCCTCTACGTTTTAAGCATTGCTAGGGAGCGTCAAATCAATTATGACATCAAGATTAACTTCTTGAATCAAATTTTATTAGTTTTAATTTATATTATTTTTACAGCTAAAATAGAATAAAAGCTGAATATTTTTTTAAAACGTAATAGTCATACTAATATTGATAGTGTATATATACTTATTTCTCAACTTAAAATATATAGAAAATAGTACAAGTAAAAGATAATACTTTAAGATATATCCAACCAGATAAAAATTAATTATTTCCAAATGTCTATATTACTTATAGAATAATATTAACAACCTCTATAACAATCACCACAACTGACAAGAGTTTTTCAAAATTAAAATTAACAAAATCTTACTTAAGATTAATATTGTCTAAAAAAAAATTAAATAGATTAACTATATCATCAAATGAAATATAATTATTAGAAGAAATTGATTATAAAAATTAATTTTGCATTTAAAATTTTTAAGACAAATTTAAGGTCTTTTATTCAAGTTTGGCTTTAGGCTACCAACTTCATTGAGCCGGCCCTGCAACCCACCCCACCCCACCCCACCCCACCCTACTCCCACCCTAACCCCACCCCGCCCCCACCCCAACCCCAACCCCTACCCTTAATAAAAATTTTATTAATAATACTTTTTTTTGTTATGAAACAACAAAAGAAGAAGAAGAGTATTACAGAGAAAAGTAGAGGGAGAGAATTCTTATTGATTTGGGATGAATTACAATGGAATAGAACCCTCTATTTATAGGGAGAGGGTGACTTAGGCACCAAGTAATAAATCTTAGAATCTCTCTAAATATAGACATTCACCATAAATAAAGTTCTATTTATAACACTCCCCCTTGAATGCCTATTCAACAGATAATGTACCTCGTTAAAAACCTTGCAAGGAAAACCAACGGTAGAGGTCCGTCGAAGGTACTTCTATATAGTGTTCCATTCTCGTCAAGTGAATATCGAGCTGCTTTGGCTCGGAGGGCCCTCGACTCCTTTGGATCTGTGGGCAGCTTCCCGCTTTTCAAATAGTCGATGTATTTATTCCTCCAATCCCATGTTAGACTTGTCGAGTTGATCTCGGCGTGTCCTTCTTCAATCACCGACTTGGACAGCTGTACAACATCCCCTGGAGTATGTTATTTTCTTCGACGGACGACCCCAGGTTCGCGAGTGCATCGGCCTCACTGTTTTGGTCTCGTGGAATGCGGACCAGAGTCCATTCTTTGAAGCGATGCAATATGACCTGAAGTTTGTCTGAGTATCTTTGCATCCTGTCTTCTCGGACCTCGAAGCTCCCGTTCACTTTGTTAACTACCAGGAGGGAGTCGCATTTTGCTTCGACGACTTCTGCTCCTAGGATCTTGACGAACTCGAGGCCTGCAATCATAGCCTCATACTCGGCCTCGTTGTTAGTGAATTTTGGAGTTTTTATAGATTGCCTAATCATGCCGCCCGTAGGCAGTTCAGAATGATGCCGAGCTCGGACCCTTTTACGTTCGAGGCACCGTCGGTGAATAGGGTCCATATACCCGATGATATGCCCGTTTCTAGCAAGAGTTCTTTCTCTACCTCGGCACGAGGGAAGGCGTAAAATCAGCCACAAAATCCGCCAAAATTTGGGACTTGATAGCCGTCCGAGGTTGATACTCGATATCTTACCCTTCGAGCTCGATGGCCCATTTGGCCAATCTGCCCGATAATTCAGGCTTATGCAAGATGTTTCGAAGAGGGTATGTTGTTAAAACACATATACGTTGGCATTGAAAATAAGGTTTTAATTTCAGAGATGCACTTATTAATGCAAGAGCTAATTTTTCTAAGTGGGGATACCTGGTTTCAGCATCTCCTAGAGTCCGACTTACGTAATAAATAGGGAATTGCGTACCTTGTTCTTCCCGAACCAACACACCACTTGCCGCTACTTCGGATACGACCAGATACAAGTATAGCATTTCATCTTCTTTCGAGGTGTGGAGAAAAGACGGGCTCGAGAGATACCGCTTTTACTCCTCTAAAGCGTGCTGGCATTCCGGAGTCCACTCAAAGCTGTTTTTCTTCTTGAGCAAGGAGAAGAAATGATGACTCCGATCTGACGATCTTGAGATGAATTGGCCTAAGGCCGCTATCCGCCCGGTCAGCCGCTGTACGGTCTTCACATTGTTGTCGATGCCCCCTTTTTCTAAAGGCGAAATCGGGTTTACGACATTTGGGCGGACAAACTCTTTTCCTTTTGGGAATTGGGTTTGAGATTTAGAAGAGTCGCCACCTAATGATTAAGTGCATTAGGGCACTAAGAAGGAAATGAAAAGAAGAAGAACCAGAGAATGGGTAAGGGCTTGAAATTATCTCAGGGGGAAGGTGTTAGGCACCCCCCAAGATCCACTAGTGTGGTTCCCGGCCATGCTACAATTGTGACTTTAAATATAAACAACAAATAAACATACAAGACAATTCTCACATAACGATTGCAAGTAGGGGAAGTATAAAAAATAAATAAACGAGCTGAAATTTGGGACTAGGAAATTTTATAATTTATTTAAAGAATATACGAGTGCAGAAGAATGGGAGTCAAATAATCGATACAAATAATCAGGCAAAGGGATGAAATGGGGCGACAATTTGGGAAAGAAAAAAAAAAGTACTTGGACATTTAAAGAGATTTTTTAAGTGATTAAAGCAAAGGGCAAGGTTTAAAAGAACCGAAAACTACAATTTAAAAATTCTGAAAGAGAGAAGTAAACACATAAAGAGGGAGGGGGTCCTAGGCTTATAAATAACATGGATCACCCACGCAACACCCGGTAACCAATTATACACGTGGTGTTATCGCGTGATCATCATATCCATGTCTACCCTTTCCCACCCCGTTAAGGTACTAAAGCGCGGAATGGCCTCGTTACTTATTGCATGCTACTACCCGCCCCAATCCTATCAGTCCCGGAGGCAGTTGGGACTAGTAATCCTAGAGGGAAGGGATATTGGCTTTTGAAGTTTAAAAAGGACAAAATCTAGTGCGACAAACAAAACACATAAGAGCAGTTAAGGGGGAAAACACATAGCAGTTAAGGCTCAAATAGGCCTCTTCATTCAAAGCAGAAATTGTTTAGCATGACTTACAAGTACTGGTTAGGTCTTTAATTAAACTTACGTAAAGGGGGTGGTTGATTTATCACATATTTTCAGATAAGAAGTCCGAATTAGGCCTGCCCGCTGGTTGTAATTATTAAAGACTGGTATAATTAATTGATTACCTAATGGTTTGCCTAGGTGAAACCTATAGGCATGATATCTAACAAGGTCAAACATACTGATTTTAAAGAAGATTACTGACTTTAGAAATAAACCAATTCTGCGGATGTTAACAACATTATTACTGATTTTAGACTTTGCGGGTGAACCAGATTTAAACGATTGCTCCTATAGGCATGAATTCTAAGCGTTATTGATTCTAAAACGGTTATGTAAGTACAGGAATCCTAAGGGCATGGTATCTAAGATGCAATTGATTATTTTTTAACCTATGGATTATTTGCCTAATGACATGTGTATGTGAAGAAGTGCAGGAAACTTATAATCATGATTTCTATATGCAGAAGTGCAGAGACTTATAGACATGATTTCTAATGAAATGCATAACTTATAGACAGGATTTCTGACGCAATAATGAAACAACTTATAGGCAGGATTTCTAATGCAGTAATGAAACAACTTATAGGCAAGATTTCTATATGTAGATGCATAAACTTATAGGCAGGATTTCTATATGTGGATGCATAAACATATAGGCAGGATTTCTATATGTGGATGCATAAGCGAAAAAAACAGGCTGTGATTGCAGAAATAAATACCTAAAGCATGATGTCTACCCACATGCATAACATGAGTGACCCTCCCCTTTTCACTATACACCCCCAATAGTTATTACAAATTAGTACAACCCGAATGAATCAAGAAAAATAAAAATAAAAGAAAATTACATCAAAAATTAAAGTTCCAACCAAGGAGAGCCTAATTCAGACTCCTAGTCTGAAACATGAGATAAACCAACTTCCAAAGATCAGACTTCCAAAGCCTTTCTCGTCCTTTGGGTGTGTCAAAATTCCAAGGAGCTTCATGAACTCCAGGCAGTGCTCACACCCAATTACATTTGCAGGATCAGATTGTAGTGCAGTGTGGAAGGGCCAGCCCTCAAATGTCCAAGTTCATAGGGAACTCAAGGTCCCCAAGGCAAGGCTCATAGGAGGGGGCAGAACTTAGAGTCTAAGAATAAGTGTAAGTGCAATAGAGGGGGAATTAGGGAAAGCCATGACAAAACTAGTGGTCATGCCCAGCAATTAGGATGCTGGCACACCCCTGACCAACCTGTCAGCTTGAGTTTGGGAGTTAGGACCTATTGAAGGTCAGGTTCAGACCTGGGCAGTAATTTGGATGCGGCCAGGCTATGAACTTTAACTCAACACACATAGGGGAATGGGGGTATGGGGATTTTATAGCAAGCAGTAAACATAAAAAAAAGAGCATGCTTAATACAGAGTATAAACAACAAAGTAAACCAGAACATGGCAACTGTAAAGTAAACACATAGGGAAGGAGCTGAAATTAAATTGGGACATACTGGTTTTAGGGAAAACAAATAAGTAAAACAGCAGTCTTGAAAAGCCAAGTTGCAAGCAAAGCAGTACAAAAGTCTTAGAAGAGAGTAGAGAATTGAAAGAGTATTGTGATTGAGAGTATGCGTGTGAGAGTATGAGTATTGAACTTAGGATTCAAAAGTTCAAAAGTTCTAAAGTTGTTTTAGTCCTGAAGGGTCGAGCCCCTTTTATAGTGCAGCAAACAAGTAAGAACAAGGTAAGGAAATAACATTGAAATCAATCTCCCTTTAATTAAGGGATTCTGATTTCAAACGGGTAAAAACAATTAAGGAAAGGGATTTGAAAAAATATTTTCCAGGCAGTACAATAAAGGGTAAATACATAGAAGTTATTTAAGGCAAAAGTCCAATGGTACACGGTTTGTGTGAAATAAGGAAAGGGAATCAATCAAACAGCCAGTAAAATCAAAGTGGCAGGCTTTGTTCGAATGAACCAAGTCGAGAAAAGGTAAAGATGGTTCAATTAGAGAAAATCAGTAACAATGAGTCAAACCTCATTAAAGGAATTGAGAATCAATTAGTAGTTGGCAAAACCTTTTTTGAAAGAAGAACTTCTCATATATAAAGCAGACAAATCAAACAAAAGGGGTCGTCATGTTACTTAGAAAAGAGTCTAATATTGAAAGGTTCAGAATCATAAGCAAAGGGAAAACAAGTTCAGTTTGTAGACTCATAGTGAGTCTGAGAGTCCAGGGTTCCAATGCAGAACCCTAGTCCAAACACCAAATCAAACTTGCCAAAGAAAACCCCAAATCCTAGGGTTTCAAATCGAATCAGACATAGAGATGAGAAGGCAAGCCATTGAAACAGACTCAAAGGTCTGTTTCAGAGCCTCATGAGAAACAAAACAAATAGGATAGCAGGTTTGAAACAACAAAGAAAGAAAGCTGATTTAAGAGCATAAAAGAGCATGTTTTAGAAAAGTCGAAACTTAAGAAAGTTCAGAGGAAAAGAGAGGTGGTGTAAACTTAAGCCACAGTAGATGAAACATGCTTAGCAAGTACACAAAAACAGTCTAGTAAAGCAAACAAAATCAAAGAACTCGACAGTAAACACATATAGTAGAAGAGTAACATAACAAGGATTAGCATGTGAGCACATGAGTAACATGTATAGTAGGAAAAGAAGAAGCAGAAGAACAACACACGCGTAGTAACAGAAAATATACGGGCATAGTATAGACAAACACACATAAAGGAAAGAACAGCAAGAATCAGAAAGATATTTTTTTTTGAAAACCTTTCAGAAACCCTAAATCGAAAATAAACAATTTTGAAAAGAAAATTTGGGGAAAACAATTTAGAGGTCCAGTAGAACACAAACATACCATAGATCTAAAAAAATAAACAGAGAAAAACCTCAAACAACTTAGGGTTTCGGAGAAACCCTAGAAATGAGAAAGGCTTGGAAAAGTCAAATCCTGGGTCGAAGAGGTCAGGAATCAGGCTTCTCGTGCTTGAATATGCCGGAGCATGGCCGGAGAAGCCATGGAACCAAAGATCTGAGAAGATCTGAGAGAGAGCCATCGAAGTCAAACTTCAAAACCTCGAACTTCCAAGGTCTAATGGTGGAGAGGGGTGAGTATAGACCATCCATGGCCTGAGAAGCCATGGATTCCGGTGAAAGTACGGTGGAAAAGGGTTGGAGATAGGCTAGGGTTCCGAAGAACCTTCGAGAGAGTTTTGAGAGTGGAGAGTATTCAAGGGCGGCGGACTAAAAATGGGGGATAGGGTATGGTTTGGGGAATTAAAAATGGAAAGGGGAGATCGTGACCGTTGATCAGATTGATCAACGGTCTGGATTAAAGGAGGCTTGGGTCGGGTAGTTAAATGGGTTAAGGATACGGATTGGGCTAGCCCGGTTGGGATTCAAATTGGGTCAATTAGGGGGTGTTAATGTGGCTATAATCGAAATGCAAATGGGCTGCAATTGAAACGAAATGAGGCCAAATTTTAAATAGCCAGTTTTACCCCTTTTATTTTATAAAAATCGTAAAAATGATTTTAAAAGCAAATTAAAAGTACTGAATCAATTAATAATATATAAATATTAATTAAAATATTGAAACCAATTTTTACAATTATAGAAATGCTATTAATCTTAAAATAGACTAAAATTGCAATTGTATGCAATTTAGCTTTAAAAATACCAGATAAATTTGTAAAAATATACAAAAATCACCTTAGCTATATTTTAGTATAAATATGAGAATAAAATAAATTATTCATAAAAATTGATAGTTTTGAGAATAATTACTGACTTTTGTACTGCTAAGATGGATAATAAATTGATTTTAAAATCTTTTAAAAATTAGGAAAAAATACCAAAACACTTGGGCATGCTTATATAGCATGTACATGTTATTTTGAACGCATTTTGTGTATAAAATACATAGGAAAAAATTGGGTATCAACAATTGTTCACCACTGTGATTTTATCAATGGCCTTGGTTTTATCGGGGTTGATCTCGATCCCCCTATTCGACACCACGAAGCCTAAAAATTTGCCTGATCCTACTCTGAAGGAACATTTCTCGGGGTTGAGCTTCATGTTGTAACTTCTAACGATATCGAATGTTTCCTGCAAATGAGTCAAATGGTCCTCTGCGCACAGGGACTTAACTAGCATGTCATCAATTTAAACTTCCATAGATTGGCCTATTTGATGTTCGAACATCTTATTAACTAGGCGTTGGTACGTAGCTCCTACATTTTTTAGCCCGAAGGGCATTATGTTATAACAGTACGTACCATACTTTGTGATGAACGAAGTCTTTTCCCTGTCCTCTGGGTTCATTTGAATTTGATTATACCCGGAATAGGCGTCGAGAAAAGTGAGGATCTCGTGGCCGGCCGTGGCATCGATCAAGCGATCGATGTTGGGCAATGGGAATGGGTCTTTGGGGCATGCTTTATTCGAGTCTTTATAATCTACGCACATTCTTAATTTGTTTCCTTTTTTGGGGACCACCACTATATTAGCCAACCATTCTGGGTATTTTACCTCCCTAATTGATCCTATTTTGAGGAGTTTTGTTACCTCGTCTTTGATGAACGCATGTTTTACCTCGGATTGAGGCCTCTTTTTTTGCTTCACTGGTTTGAACCTGGGATCGACACCTAGTCGATGGGTGGTTATTTCCGGCAAGATCCTGTTATGTCTAAATGGGACCAAACAAAGCAATCAACATTGTCAATAAGAAACTGGATGAGTTTTTTCCTGAGTTCGGGGGTTAACCCCGTTCGCAGGTGTACCTTTCGATCCGGAAGATGCTTGATCAAGATGACCTGCTCGAGTTCTTCGAATCGTTGATGTTGTTGCCGGCTACTCCTCGGGGGTAATGAAGGTCCTAGGAGTGAGGAAGTCTTCTTCGTCACCTTCGTTTGAATGCTCACAGACCACTTGTTTCTCGGGGGTCGGCCTGTTTCCTGACTCATCCTAGACGGGGGGAGTCGATGTTGGTGCCATGTCGTTTATCGCGAACATCTCCTTTGCTGCATGTTGTTCTCCGTGCACCATTTTTATACCTTTTTTTGTTGGGAACTTCATCATCCGGTGAAGAGTTGATGGTACCGCCCCCATGTTGTGTATCCACGGTCTCCCAAGTAAGGCATTGTACCTTATGCCGCCTTCGATGATATGAAACTTGGTGTCTTGAACTGTACCGGACACGTTGACTGGAAGGATGATTTCTCCTCTCGTTGTCTCACTTGCAAGGTTGAATCCATTTAGGATTCGAGAGGTGGGTATGATATGATCGAGCAATACGAGCTGCTCCACCACCTTCGACCTGATTGCGTTGGCCGAGCTACCTGGATCCACGAGCACGCGTTTAATTTGAACGTTATTCAAAAGGAACGAAATTACCAGTGCATCATTATGCGGTTGGGATGAGCCTGCGATATCTTCTTCTATAAATATAAGAGCATCCCTGGGTATATAGCTCCGAGTTTGCTTTTCCGTTGCGATGGACACTTTGGCCCATTTGAATACGGGTCCAAGTGGGACGTCGATTTCTCCAACGATCATGTGAATGAAATGCTGAGGTTCTTCTGGTCCGTTCTTTCCATGAAGCCCAATACCATTGTTTTCGTGTGCATTTGCTGAGTTAGACATTTTTTGACCTGGAATCAAAGATCCTTGGACAAGAAAAGTGTGAAGAATAACTTGTGTTTTCAGAAAACTAGCACCAAAACAATCACTATTATTCTTAGCCCCACGGTGGGCGCCAAACTGTTTACCTTGAAAATAGTAACTACAATTATATTTGATTTTGTGGTTCTAAAAATACGTGATTTATTTTAATACTAGTTGTTAGGCAATGGATACTAAGCGTAAGTAAAGAAAATAAGAAATGCAAACCATTAGGTCACAAGGCTGGGCCTCGAGGTCTAGATGGGGCTAATAGCAATGAACAATTGATGAAGAATCAATGATAATGAGGGCCTCAAATATGTCCTCTTGCGGTTATTAATGAGCAATAAATGAAGAACAATAAATGAACACTGAATGAACAATGAAAGAATAAGCAATAAATGTGTAGAACAATTGTTTAAGCAAAGAGCGGAGAGTGTTGTATTGTATTCAATATGTTGTGTAATAATTCAAATCCCCCTTACAAGATGACAAGGGTCCACTTTATATAGTAGGGGTGAATCCCAACACAGTACATGTCTAATAAATGATGAAGAAATGCTACTAGTATAGCTGTATAACGGCTCAGTACGGATTTGTACTTTTCTTGCAGACTCTGTCAGTCCTCATCGCGTGCCTTCGGGGGTTTCCCGCCCTTCCATGATGGTCGTCGATTTTTATACTGCCTTGAGGTACGCCATGGTGAGTCTTCGACGTACCCTGCCTAGGCGAGTGCTTCAGGGATGGGCCTTGGACTGTGCTTTGATCCCATCGAGGTCGGGCTTGAACTGCCACAAGAGCCTTAAAACGTCTTCCCTTATTTTGACTGTATACAGATAGTCCTCGCGTTTCTTAGAGTGAAACGATAAGAAACGATCTTGACCCCGATTTTCTCGAACCTCTTATGATGATGTCACGTTCGTGACGTAGTTGCTCGAAATGATCGAAACATCCCGTCGGTTCATTCCCCCAGAAGCATTGAATGCACCGCCGGTCCGTTTCCCAAAAAACTTTGAATGCACTGCCGGTCCGCTTCCCTAAAAACATTGAATGCGCCGTCGGTTTCATCGCCATTTCTCTATATATAAGGGAATTCTAAACCTAAAGCTCCATTCCTTCTTTCTCCAACAATCTTTAGTCCTTCCCTTTCTCTGTGTCCTCTTCTGATCTCTTATTCGTATGGTTCAAACCTGTGATCGGAAGGTCATAAGGCAGCAACCTTATCAGTTATGCCAGGGCTCTTTTTCGAAGCCTTTCCCCTCTAAGAGGAAGTATGCTGAGTTTTTGTTGTTGTTGTTGTTGTTGTCGTTGTTGTTGGCTCGAATTGATGAGAAGAGGGCATCAGATTCTTCCCGTATCAGAAGATATGTGGACTGTAAACCGCTGCTCATCTCTCTTAACTTCAACTCGGTGTGGCGCTTCATTCCTTTTTCTTTCCATGAAGTGAGGTGGCACTATCTACTAACCTTTTCATCCCACGCCGGTGCAATGTTTCAAGAAGTGGCTTCACAATAGTAGTGCTGACGAGACCCGTACTCGCCAAGCTTTTCCCCAGGCCACAATTTTCTTCGCTTATCTAAAGCTTTTGCTCTTTGATAGGCTGTAGCCTTTTCTTTATCTATTGCTGCTTCGGAGGAGGTTCTCGAAGACAATGTTCTAAAGATCGAAATGGAGTCCCCGAGAAAAGGGTTCTCGAGGATATTGCCCTTGAGGACAATCCCTCAACAGTAGATTAGGCCTTTGGCTATTGTTTTTTTGCTTCTTTGTTTCTTTGTAAGGTCCCCTCGTGGGCTTTGTAAAGCATCTTTTATTAATACAAGAATGTCTTCATTTTGCCTTTGATTTGTGTTAAATTCCGTTCTGCTTTGTGAAAAAACCAAGTGTACGACTCTAACGATTGGTCCGAATACCGGATCCGGAACATAGTAATAATACACCCTCAGGTTTTAATTTAATTAATATGATGCTTCTTGAAGTCCTTTGTTATCCTTCGGACTGAGCTTGGATTGATTTGATGCGAACTTAGGTCACCGGGATTTCTGAGCCCGAATTGAGTGAGAGCTGGGCCTCGATTTTTGAAATAAACCTAGCTCTTTTAGGCTTTGTTGGCAGTCCTTGAGTTAGAATTTTCTTGAACCCAAATAACCTTTGGACTCAGCGACCGGGTGACTATTTGTTCGATGATCTGAAAATAAAGATAGCCCTTAGGCCTTTACAAAAAGTCCTCAAGTGAGAACTGGCTGAGGCTTTATGAATAGTCCCCGAGTGAGAATTGGCTCGAACTCGAGTAGCCCTTGGGCTTAATAGTCGAGCGAGCGTTTGCTCGAAATCGAAGTAAAGATAGCCCCGAGGCTTTATGAATAGTCCCCGAGTGAGAACTGGCTCGAGCTCGGATAGCCCTTGGGCTTAGTAGTCGAGCGAGCGTTTGCTCGAACTCGAAGTAAAGATAGCCCTGAGGCTTTATGAATAGTCCCCGAGTGAGAACTGACTGGAACTCGGGTAGCCCTTGGGCTTAATAGTCGAGCGAGCGTTTGCTCGAACTCGAAGTAAAGATAGCCTTGAGGCTTTATGAATAGTTCCTGAGTGAGAACTGGCTCAAACTCGGATAGCCCTTGGGCCTAATAGTCCAGCGAGCGTTTGCTCGAACTCGAAGTAAAGATAGCCCTGAGGCTTTATGAATAGTCCCCGAGTGAGAACTGGCTCGAACTCGGATAGCCCTTGGGCTTAATAGTCGAGCGAGCGTTTGCTCAGTGTATACACATATCTTTTCACCTTAGGCCCGGTAGAAGCCTCTTTACCATTGATAGGTTCAGTGATCCTTGATTTCTGTAGCCAATATCAGGTGACACTTGGACAAATCTATCCATCATTCTGGCGCATTGTTTATATGATTAAGTATTTCTCAAATAAGGTTGAGGGGATGCTTTTTACCCTCGACCATCTAATTAGACTATATAGCCCCCGACTTTTATTCAGGTGGCTTGATTAAGCTGAAACATCGATCCCCGAAGGACCAAGGACCAAGGGTGGATGAGCCGCTTTGTCCGAGCCAGGACCTCGGACCTGATCCTTGCTGAGAGAATGCCATTCCCCGAGAAATGGAATATGAATCATAAGTAAACATGTTACGCTGATCGGATATCTTTTCTTGACTTTGAATTAATTTTCTTCGATGATACAGCTGTCGAGTGGTACCCCAGTGCTGTCAACGATCTCCCGGGTTGGGTCCAACAACTTGATTCGATATGCTCATATGCTAAGCGCGTGTGGCGCGATCTGGCTAAGACCCGTTGGGAGGCCAAAAATCATGGTGAGTTTTTATCTCTGTTCATACTTGAGCTCTTTAGAGAAGATATCGCTCGCTAGTACTCTCATCTGTTGTGCCTATATAGTCCTTGGAGAGGCCGTTTTGATGAGGGAACCCCCGCCTGGGGAAGCAGATACCCCGAAGCCTGCTAAGGAGAAAAAGAGAAAGAAGAAATCACCGGCCGGGTCCCCGAAGCCAAAAAAGGCTAATGTTCAAAAGCCCGAGGCCGATTCAGCGGCCACAACTCGGGAGGCGGCCGAAAGTCTTTGTGCCGAAGGCGGAGAGAGTGATGACTACCCGCTGGTACTTAGGGGGAGAAGCAGTGCTGCTGCCTCGGAATCTATTGAGCTGAAGGTGACTGAGCCGGAGGCTGCTGAGGTGGTCCCGACCCGAACTGAGGGAATTGTTAAAGGGGGCTTAGAATAAGTCCCCGGGCCGACAAACGACCAAAACACATCGGGTGCCGAGGGGCACCTGGTTGATGAACCGGATGAAACCAATGATGAAGCCCCTCGTAGGAGGGAGAGGGCCCCCGTCGACCTAGTCGAGGTGATTGATAACTGTGATTTTAACACGTTTTATGCCCATACTTGCCTATGCTTTTATGTATGAATTGTCATAAAATAGACCCAAAATGCTTACAAAGTGCGCTTGATTGCAGGTTTGAGCGACAAGATGTCAAAAGTCAAAAATCGGCTCGAAACGGAGTGAAACCTGCTCAAGTGTCAAAAATCATTGAAGTGGGGACAAGAGGACCTAGCGCGGACCGCACTGATTTCCTACGCGGCCGCGCTAGGAGATTCAGAGAGTATACATTTCAAGGGTTTCCATGCGCGGTCCGCACTCCTTTCTACGCGGTCAGCGCTTGTGTCAACGCGGTCGCGCTTCATTGTTGCGCGGTCCGCGCCCATTAGCCTGCGCGGCCGCGCTACCTTCTTGCGCGGTCCGCGTCCCCAGCTTCAGAAGTGAGTGATCGAAGTCCAAGACCCCTACGCGGCCGCGCTGTATTTCTGCGCAACGGACTCAACCTTAGGAAGAGTGGGCGCTAATACTTTTACCCAATAGTGGTATCGGGGTCAATTTCCACAGGGAGCTAGAAAGGGAGTTGGATATTTGCTTAGTCTAGAAATGCGTGTTTGCTTCTAATTGATCTTCTATCATTTTTGAGTTTTTATGATTATCAACTACAATTTAACAACTACTAATTATAACTAAATTATGCTAAGATATTAATTCTAGGTTGTATGCAAGATAGAGAAAGGCACTAGGGTCGTGGCATTTACCTAGGTGGTCAACTAACGGGTAGAGATTCCTAATACAAGAATGATGATTCTGGGGTTTATGCTATAACCGTTGTATGATTGCACTCACTCTCACACCTCTCGGTAGAAAGAGTGATTTTGCCCAATTGACTCTCTCGAGACCAATTGGGCAGGCCAACAAGCCCAAGCAACTTAGGGTTCAAGTTGGGTAATTACTCTCTCGAGGTTTAACCCGTTAATTGGGACTACCATTCTCATGGATCCATCCCAATTCCTTGTTGGGTTAATTTTGGAGTCATAGACACTCTTTCTCAAGAAGAGTCAAGACCCACTAAGCTAGACATAGTGTTTGCAACCACCAAATCCTAGTTAAATCATAAAATTAACCCAAATAGCAAACACCCAACATCATTCAAGCATTAAACAATCACACCCATTAATTACCCACACTAGGGTTGAGGCACAACCCTAGCTAATGGGTTTAGCTAGACATAATAGCAACAGAAATTGAAGAAGTAGTAGATAAAATCAACATATTAATTAACTAGGATGTTAATCTACAAGAATCCACGATAAAACAAGATGAAAATGCCCAAAATAGGCTAAAACTTGAGTCTCACGAGTGCTGCTGCTATCTGATATCTAATTCTTAACCTAGAAATAATAAAATATTCTATTTATACTAGGCTAGAAAAACGAACAAAAATAACCCTGCGGGGCTAGCGCGGACCGCGCAGAAATGCAGCGCGGCCGCGAAGGGGTCTTGGACTTCGATCACTCACTTCTGAAGCTGGGGACGCGGACCGCGCAAGAAGGTAGCGCGGCCGCGCAGGCTAATGGGCGCGGACCGCGCAACAATGAAGCGCGTAGGCGGTTTCAGAATGATGCCGAGCCCGGATCCTTTTACGTTCGACGCACCGTCGGTGAATAGGGTCCATATCCGCGATGATGTGCCCATTTATAGCAAGAGTTCTTTCTCTACCTCGGCACGAGGGCAGGCGTAAAATCAGCCACGAAGTCCGCCAATATTTGGGACTTGATAGCCGTCCGAGGTTGATACTCGATATCATACCCTCCAAGCTCAATGGCCCATTTGGTCAATCCGCCCGATAATCCAGGCTTGATGTTTTGAAGAGGGTATGTTGTTAAAACACATACACGGTGGCATTGAAAATAAGGTTTTAATTTCCGAGATGCACTTATTAATGCAAGAGCTAATTTTTCTAAGTGGGGATACCTGGTTTCAGCATCTTCTAGAGTCCGACTTACGTAATAAATATGGAATTGCGTACCTTGTTCTTCCCGAACCAACACACCACTTACCGCTACTTCGGATACGGCCAGATACAAGTATAACGTTTCATCTTCTTTCGGGGTGTGGAGCAAAGGCGGGCTCGAGAGATACCGCTTTAACTCCTCCAAAGCGTGCTGGCACTTCGGAGTCCACTCAAAGCTATTTTTCTTCTTGAGCAAGGAGAAGAAATGATGACTCCGATCTGACGATCTTGAGATGAATCGGCCTAAGGCCACTATCCGACCGGTCAGCCGTTGTACGGCCTTCACATTGTTCACCACTGTGATTTCTTCAATGGCCTTGATTTTGTCGGGGTTGATCTCAATCCCCCCATTCGACACCATGAAGCCTAAAAATTAGCTTGATCCTACTCCGAAGGCACATTTCTCGGGGTTGAGCTTCATGTTGTAACTTCTAAGTATATCGAATGTTTCCTACAAATGAGTCAAATGGTCCTCTGCGTGCAGGGCCTTAGCTAGCATGTCATCAATGTAAACTTCCATAGATTGGCCTATTTGATGTTCGAACATCTTATTAACTAGGCATTGGTACGTAGCTCCTGTGTGTTTTAGCCCGAAGGTCTTTACGTTATAACAGTACGTACCGTACTTTGTGATGAATGAAGTCTTTTCCCTGTCCTCTGGGTTCATTTGAATTTGATTATACCCGGAATAGGCGTCGAGAAAAGTGAGGATCTCGTGCTCAGTCGTGGCATCGATCAAGCGATCGATGTTGGGCAATGGGAATAAGTCTTTGGGGCATGCTTTATTCAAGTCTTTATAATCTACGCACATTCTTAATTTGTTTCCTTTTTTGGGGACCACCACTACATTAGACAACCATTTGGGGTATTTTACCCCCCTAATTGATCCTATTTTGAGGAGTTTTGTTACCTCGTCTTTGATGAACGCATGTTTTACCTCGGATTGAGGCCTCCTTTTTTGCTTCACTGGTTTGAACCTGGGATGACACTTAGTCGATGGGTGGTTACTTTCGGCAAGATCCCTGTTATGTCTAAATGGGACCAAGCAAAGTTTCCTGAGTTCGGGGGTTAACCCCGTTCGCAGGTATACCTTTCGATCCGGAAGATGCTTGATCAAGACGACCCGCTCGAGTTCTTCGACCGTTGATTTTGTTGCATCCGACTCCTCGGGGGTAATGAATGTCCGAGGAGTGAGGAAGTCTTCTTCGTCACCTTCGTTCGAATGCTCATTGACCACCTGTTCCTCGGGGGTCGGCCTGTTTCCTGACTCATCCCAGACGGGGGGAGTCGATGTTGGTGCCATGTCGTTTACCGCGAACATCTCCTTTGCTGCACGTTGTTCTCCGTACACCATTTTTATACCATTTTTTGTTGGGAACTTCATCATCTGGTGAATAGTTGATGGTACCGCCCCCATGTTGTGTATCCGCGGTCTCCCAAGTAAGGCATTGTACCTTATGACGCCTGCGATGATATGAGACTTGGTGTTTTGAACTGTACCGGACACGTTGACTGGGAGGATGATTTCTCCTCTCGTTGTCTCGCTTGCCAGTTGAATCCATTGAGGATTCTAGAGGTGGGTATGATATGATCGAGCAATCCGAGCTGCTCCACCACCTTCGACCTGATTACGTTGGCCGAGCTACCTGGATCCACGAGCACGCATTTAATTTGAATGTTATTCAAAAGGAACGAAATTACCAGTGCATCATTATGCGGTTGGGATGAGGCTGCGATATCTTCTTCTCTAAATATAAGAGCGTCCCTAGGTACATGGCTCCGAGTTTGCTTTTCCGTTGCGATGGACACTTTGGCCCGTTTGAACACGGGTCCAGGTGGGACGTCGGTTTCTCCAACGATCATGTGAATGAAGTGCTGAGGGTCTTCTGGTTCGTTCTTTCCATGAAACCCAATACCGTTGTTTTCGTGTGCATTTGCTGAGTTAGACATTTTTTGACCTGGAATCAAAGATCCTTGGACAAGAAAAGTGTGATGAATAAATTGTGTTTTCAGAAAATTAGCACTAAAACAATCACTATTATTCTTAACCCCACAGTGGGAGCCAAACTGTTTACCTTGAAAATGGTAACTACAATTATATTTAATTTTGTGGTTCTAAAAATACGTAATTTATAATAATACTAGTTGTTTGGCAATGGATGCTAAGCGTAAGTAAAGAAAATAAGAAATGCACACCAATAGGGTCACAAGGCTGGGCCTCGAGCTGGCTGGAGAAGGGCCTCGAGGTCTAGATGGGGCTAATAGCGATGAACAATTGATGAAGAATCAATGATAATGAGGGCCTCAAAGATGGCCTTTTGCGGTTAATAATGACCAATAAATGAAGAACAATAAATGAACACTAAATGAACAATGAAAAAATAAGCAATAAATGTGTTGAACAATTGTTTAAGCAAAGAGAAGAGAATGTTGTATTGTATTCAATATGTTGTGTAATAATCCGAATCTCCCTTACAAGATGACAATGGTCCCCTTTATGTAGGAGGGGTGAATCCCAACACAGTACATGTCTAGTAAATGACGAAGAAATGCTACTAGTACAACTGTATAACGGCTCAGTACGGATTTGAACTTTTCTTGCAGACTCTGTAAGTCCTCATCGCGTGCCTTCGGAGGTTCCCGCCCTTCCATGATGGTCGTCAATTTTCGTACTGCCTCGAGGTACACCACGGTGAGTCTTCGACGTACCCTGCCGAGGTGAGTGCTTCGGGGATGGGCCTTGGACTGTGCTTTGATCCCATTGAGGCCGGGCTTGAGCTGCCACGGGAGCCTTAAAACAGTCTTCCCTAATTTTGACTATATACAACAAGCTTGGCTAAACTAAGTTATGCCGCCTCTTTCTCCTATGGCACAGATGAGTTGGTTGGTTGACTATTTTTTTTTTGGTTGGTTGACTAAATATTCATGTTGAGCTTGGTTTAGGCTTTGATTTGGCTTAGTTTATTTCACGGCTTATAAGTAGACCTCTCGGTATTATCTTATTGTACCTTTAGAAATACTTTTAGTATGTAAGCAGGTGATACTAATAAGTATCATATAATTACCCTTTTTCTAGCTGAGCACGTATCCTGTCAGTTAATGCTGGTTAGGGAAAAAAATCAGAAATAGTCTGATTTATAACTGATAATTAAAAAATAGCCACAATTCTAAAAGTAATCAATATTAGCCACTATTTCATATTAAGATCAATTTCCCGAAACGTGGGCAGTAGTTATGATCGATTCAATAGAAATGAAGGAATAGTCTGTATTTTTCGTTGGAAATTTCCGGAAAAAAATCATCGCATATTCCTTCGATTCCTTAAAAAAGATATTCAGTCCATTAGAATAGAAATTAAAGAGGGTATTTGACTCGTACTGATGAGAATTTGACTCCAAGAGGAATTGAACAAAAGGCTGCTGAATTAGCCTATTTCTTGCGTGTACCAATTGAAGTGTTTTGAGAAATTGAGATATCAGTATCCGGAAACAATATTCTGAATTTCTTCATTCAAAGTGAATTTTAGCTTTTTTCTAAATTCTTTCTAGATTCAAAGAAAGAATGGGTGTAAGAAAATAAATTCATTAGTCTGATACCTTGTATAAAACTCGTGTGTTAGAAATATTCGATCGCATAGTGTACGAATAGGTTAAAAAAAATCAGAAATAGCCTGATTTATAACTGATAATTGAAAAATAGCTACATTTCTAAAAGTAATCGAAATTTAGCCACTATTTTATATTAAGATAAAATCTGAACAAAAATACCCTTAAAAATCTGGAAAAACTCTAGCATAATATGCTGGATTTCGAATTTTTTACATATGATATTCCAGCATAATGTGCTAGTGTTTTATAATGTGATGGAGTTCCAACATAATGTCCTGGAAGTTTATACACAAGAGCTTCATAATCCAACATATTATACTGGAACTTTCCGTGTTTAAGCTAAAATAATATATGTGCGGAAGATCTAACACAATATGATGGAAGTTTATACACAAGAGTTCCATAATCCAGCATATTATGCTGGAACTTTTCGTGATTCAGCTAAAATAATGGTTATTTGTCAAATGACTTTGGAAATGCCGAGTATTTTTTAATTACTAGTCCAAAACTGGCTAGCCTATGTTATTTTCACTTTTAACTACGCATGGCTTGCACTTGCCGCGGCCTCATTGTTTGGTGAATTAAAACTCGAGCTCGCAAATGTCTATTGAGCCTAGTTGAGTGAGTTAATAGTTCGGACTTTCTGGTTTCTACTATTGTTATGCTTTCCTATTATCCCTCTTCCCTCTTCAGTTGTAACAAAGCCTTGTCACACCTCCCTTTTCCTGCCTGAATTCATGCAGATGGCATGGACTATAACACACAAAACTATAAAAACCGTCCCGATTTTTTATTTTATGGCCCTAAAATGTCAAAAACCAAAGAACAGTCATGGCGAAGTGATGACTATTGTTCATTAGTTCACTTGTTGAAGGCCTGCAAAATTTTAGGAGATTCGGAGCCGGTCGCCCGAATTCATGCAGATGGTATACACTATAGCACAATTAGGAGATTCGTCTTGAATTCTTGTTTTATGAGCTTAAAATGCCAAAAAACGAAAGTTTGGTCATGGAGAAATGATGACTACTGTTCATTGGCTGGAATTTTTTTAGAAGATTCGAGGTCGGTCGCCTGAATTCATGCAGATGGCGTGGACTATAGCACACGAAAATCTGGGAATCGTCCTTAATTCCTGTTTTATGGCCCTAAAAAGGCCAAAAAGGAGAAACGGTCATGGCGAAGCGACGGCTATTTCTTATTAGGTCATTTTTATGGGCCCGCAAAATTTTAGGAGATTCGGGACCGGTCGCTCGAGTTCATGCAGATGGCGTGGACAATAGCACACGAAAATTTGGCAATCGTCCTAAATTCCTGTTTTATGGCCCTAAAAACTCCAAAAAATGAGGAACGGTCATGACTATTGTTCATTAGGTCATTTTTATAGGCCCACAAAATTTTAGGAGATTCGAGGCCGGTCGCCCAAATTCATGCAGATGGCATGGACTATATATAGCATACAAAAATCTGAGAACCGTCTTGAATTCCTGTCTTATGTCCCTAAAACGCCAAAAAATAAGGAGCGGTCATGGAAAAGCTATGACTATTGTTCATTTGATCGTTTTTGATGGACCCGGATTCGGGACTAGTCGGCCGAATTCATGTAGTTGGCGTGGATTATAACACACGAAAATATGAGAATCGTCCTAAATTCATGTTTTATGGTGCTAAAATGCCAAAAAAAAATAACGATCATGGTGACGCCTCAACTATTGTTCATAAGGTAGTTTTTGATGGGCTTGGAAAATTTAAGAAGATTCGGGACCGGTCGCCCGATTTCATGTAGATGGCGTGGACTATATTGCACACTAAAATTTGGGATTCATGAGGAATTCCTGTTTTATGGCCTAAAACGCTAAAAAATGACGAACGGTCATGGCGAAGTGATGATTATTGTTCGTTATGTCATTTTTTATGGACCCGCAAAATTTTAGGAGATTCGAGGCCGGTCGCCCGAATTCATGCAGAGGGCGCGATTATATCAAACGAAAATCTGGGAATCGTCCTCAATTCCTGTTTTATGGCCCTAAAACGCAAAAAAAAATGAGGAACGGCCAAGGCGAAATAATGACTATTGTCCATTAGGTCATTTTTTATAGCCTTGTGAAGTTTTTGCTAATTCGGGACCGGCCACCCGAATTCATGTAGATGGTGTGAACTATATATAGCACACGAAAATCTGGGAATCGTCTTGAATTTCTGTTTTATGGCCTTAATACGCCAAAAAATGAGGAACGATTATGGAAAAATAATTATTATTGTTCATTAGGTGATTTTTGATGGGCCTGCAAAATTTTAGAAGATTCAAGGCCGGTCGCCCGAATTCACGCAGTTGGAGTGGACAATAACGCACGAAAATCTGGTAATCGTCTTGAATTCCTGTTTTATGGCCCTAAAATACAAAGAAATAAGGAATGGTAAAGCGATTACTATTGTTCATAAGGTCATTTTTTATTGGCCCTCAAAATTTTAGGAGATTCGGGGTCGGTCGCCCAAATTCATGCAGATGGCATGGACGATAGCACATGATAAATATAGGAATCGTCCTCAATTCATGTTTTATGACCCTCAAATGAGGAACGGTCATGGCGAAGCGACGACTATTGTTCATTAAATCTTTTTTGATGGGCCGGTAAAATATTATGAGATTCGGGGCCGATCCGCGATTTCATGCAGATGACATGGGCAATAACATAGGAAAATTTGGGAATCATCTTGAATTCCTATTTTACGGCTCTAAAATGCCAAAAACGAGTAACGATCATGGAGAGGCAGTGACTATTATTCCTTAGGACTTTTTTGATGGGCCGGAAAAATTTTAGCCGATCCGAAGGTCCACGCCCATACAGAAGGCGTGGGCTATAGCACACGAAAATATGGGAATCAAGCAGAATTCCAGTTTTATAGCCCTAAAATGCCCAAAAACGAGTAACAGTCATTGCGAAGTTGTGATTGTTGTTCCTAAGGTTTTTTTTGATGAGACGACAAAAATTTAGGCAATCGTAGTCCGGGGACCCATGCAGAAGGCGCGGGCTATAGCATACGAAAATATGGGAATCGAGCGGAATTCCAGTTTTATGGCCTTAAAACGCCAAAAAACGAGGAACGATCATGACAAGGCGGTGACTATTGTTCCTTAGGACATTTTTCATTGGTCGGCAAAATTTTAGGCGATCACGGTCCGGGAGCCCGATCCCATGCAGAAGTCGTGAGCTATAGCACACGAAAACATGAGAATCTGGAAGAATTTCAATTTTATGACCCTAAAACGCCAAAAAGAAGTAACAGTCATGAAATGCGGTGACTATTATTCCTTCGGACATTTTTTATGGCCGGCAAACCTTTAGGCAATCGGGTTCTGGGGGCCCGAGCCCATGCAGAAGGCGTGGGCTATAGCAAAAGAAAATATGAAAATCCGGCGGAATCAAAGTTTTATGGCCCTAAAATGGCAAAAAACGTGTAACAGCCATGACGAGACAGTGATTACAGTTCCTTAGGACGTTTTTGTTGGGCCGACAAAATTTTGGGTGATTCGGGTCCGGAGGCTCGAGCCCATGCAGAAGGCGTGAGCTATAGCACAAGAAAATGTGGGAATCAGTCAGAATTCCAGTTTTATGAACCTAAAACCAAAAAAACGAGTACTGTTCATCGCGAGGCGGTGATTATTGTTCCTAGGACGTCTTTGATGGGCCGGAAAAATTTTAGGCAATTCGGGTTGGGGGGGGG
>NW_017671160.1:148521-245679 GCF_001879085.1 Nicotiana attenuata
GGGCCCATGCAGAAGGCGTGGGCTATAGCAAACGAAAATATGAGAATCTAGTGGAATTCCAATTTTATGGCCCTAAAATGCCAAAAAAAAATTATTGGTTTGGCAAGGTGTTGACTATTGTTTCTTAAGACGTTTTTGATTGGCCAACAAAATTTAAGTGATCCGGGTCCGGGGGCCCTAGCTCATGCAAAAGGTGTGGGCTATATAGCACATGAATATATGGGATTTGGGCGAAATTCTAATTTTATGGTTCTAAAATGCCAAAAAATGAATAACGGTCATGGCAAGGCAAAGACGATTATTACTTAGGACGTCTTTTATGGACCAACAAAATTTTAGGCAATCCAGGTTCGGGGGCCTGAGCCCATGCCGAAGGAGTGAGCTATAACACACGAAAATATGGGAATTAGGTGGAATTCCAATTTTATTGCTCTAAAACGCTAAAAAACGAATAATAGTCATGATGAGGCGTTTGCTATTGTTCCTTAGGATATTTTTGATGGAGCAGAAAAATTTTAGGCGATCCGAGTCCGGAGGCCCGGACCCATGCAGAAATAGTGGGCTACAACACACGAGAATATGGGAATCAGGCAGATTTCTAGTTTTATGGCCCTAAAACGCCAAAAAATGAGTAACGAACATGGAGAGGCGGTGACTATTCTTCCTTAGGACGTTTTTGATGAGGCCGCAAAATTTTAGGTGATCCGGAGGTCAGGTCCCATACAGAAGGCGTGGGCTATGGTGCACGAAAAAATGAGAATCGAGCGACATTCCAGTCTTATAGCCCTAAAATGCCCAAAAAGGAGTAACGGTCATGGCGAAGTGGTAACTATTGTTCTTTAGGTTATTTTTGATGGGCCAACAAAAATTTAGGCAATCCGGGTCCAGGGTCCCGGGCCCATGCAGAAGATGTGAGCTATAGCATACGAAAATATTGGAAAATATGAGTAATGTTCATGACAAGGCGGTGACTATTGTTCCTTCAGACATTTTTGATAGGCCAACAAAAATTTAGGCAATCCAGGTCCGGGGGCCCGGGTCCATGCAGAATGTGTGGGCTATAGCACGCGAAAATATGAGAATCGAGCGGAATTCCAATTTTATGGCCCTAAAACGCCAAAAAATGAGTAACAGTCATGACAAGGCGATGACTATTGTTCCTTAGGACGTTTTTGATTGGCCAACAAAATTTTAGGCGATTCGGGTCCGGGTGTCAGGGCCTATGCAGAAATAGTGGGCTATATAGCACATAAAAATATGGGAATCAAGCAGAATTCCAGCTTTATGGTTGTTTACCTTGAAAATGGTAATTTCAATTAGATTTGATTTTGTGGTTCTAAAAATACGTGATCTATTTTTATGCTAGTTGTTAGACAATAGATGCTAAGTATGAGATTAGGAAATAAGATAAGAACTTGAAAACAGTATATTTGAGCAAACCGAGCGGCTGAGAATCGGGGCCTCGAGCCGGGTCATATGGGGTCTCGATGTCGAGCTCGATACTAAGCTATGGATAGCCGATGAAGGACTAACAGTTTTAAGAGCGTTGATGAAGGCTCTTTATGATCGATAATGAGCAATAAATGAAGAACAATTGATAGAACATAATAAATGTAGGCAATAAATATAAGTAGTGAATTCAAGAGAATATGTTTAAGTTAGAGAGCAAAGAATGTTTCTTGTATTGAATGTTGTGAGTAATATTGTATGTCTTACAAAATGACAAGGGTCCTATTTATATATCAGGGGGAATCCCAACATAGTACAAATGCATTTATTACAAAAAAATATAGTTGGTACAGCTACTTAGCAGTCTGGCACAGACCGGTACTGTTCTTGTAGGTGTTGTCAGTTTAGACCACGTGCCTAGGGAACTTCCCGTTTTATCCATGATAACTGTCGACTTGTGTTGCCCCGAGGTCGGGTATAAAGGACCCTTCGAGGTCGAAACCTCGAACTGTGCCCTCGGGCCTTCGAGGCCTTTCGAGGCGAAGCTTTGGAGGAGACATAATGATTGTGGAATCGGGCTTTCCGATTTCACCGGTATACAGATATTCCCCGATACTTCCATCACGATGGTAGCCACGCCCTATCAAGCAATTGACATGACAAAATGAAGTGTCTAAAGGTCGCGTCCACACAGCCCTTAAAAAGCTTTGAATTAATTACAGCGGTTGGATGTCCTTTGGCCTGCTCCAACGCACGTGTTAGACCTATAAGTATTTCTTTTTCGCTCCTTATTTTCCACTGCACCACCAAACCCTCAAAAGAGTTCTTCTTACCTCTCCCTTGTGTTCTCTTCTGAAATGCAATTTTCATTTCTCCTTTGAAAACCTTTTAACAAAAATGGCGAAAACTTACACCTCTGTTCCTCAGGAAGATGTGCCTTCTTCTTCTTCGCGCCCGTCTAAGGGTAAAGCAATAATGCCCCCTGGCGTCGGGGAATGCATTCCAGGGGCTTTCGAAATGACCTCCGATTTTATGACCGAAAAACCTTCTTCGAAGTCGGGACGATGCGAACCAGTGTCCCAATATGCTAGTTCAATAGCAGACGTAAAAAGGGTGAAGGCCGACTGCCGCTGGGGGGACGCGGTGCTTGTGGAAATTCCTTCTCGGGAGGAGGACATAACGACATACAGGGATGGCTTACTCAGCGTGTGTACTTATCCTTTTACCCTTGGCTCGGTGGAGCCATCCTTGCCTCCAATAGACCCCGTGATCCTTGATATCTACAAACGGTATCGAGTAACCCTCGGCCAGATTCATCCTTCGTTCTGGCACATTGTTTATATGACCAGGTATTATGCAAACATGATTAAGGAGATGTCCTTCACTCTCGACCACCTGATCAGAATGTATAGCCCCCGACTCTTCCGTGGGGGCCTGATAAAACTCCACCGTTGGGCCTCGAGAGCTCTTTTTCTTGCACCGACGGGGTTAGGATCGCTGGGTGGATGAGCCATTTTGTCTGAGTTAGGACTTCGGACCTGATTCCAGCGGAGAGGATGTCGTTCCCCGAAAATTGCAACATGAAACGTAAGTAGATATGCTAATTAAATATTCTCTTGCTTCTCTTTGGGTACATCTTACTACGAACTTACCTCTCCTGCTGATGTAGCCGTCGCCGTGTACCCTAATGTGGTTAAGGGTCTCTCAGGCTGGGTCAACCAGCTGGATTCGATTCACCCATACGTCGAGCGCGTGTGGCGCGATCTTTCCCGGGCGCGTTGGGAAGCCAAGGACAATGGTGAGCCTCTACTTCTGTTGTAGTTGTAACAGAGCTTCTGCTGATAGCGTCCTCACTCCCTGTGTTTATTTTTTGCAGTTGTGCAGGTTTGGGGGAGGTCCCCCTGATGAGGGAAGCACGGCTTGGTAAAGCGGATACCCCGAGACCTGCCGAAGAGAAGAAAAGACGAAGGGAATCGTCGACTGAGCCTTCGAAATCCAAGAAGGCCAAGGTGGGAGAACCTAAGGGTGATTCAGTAGCCTTAACTCCAGGAGTAGCGGGGAGTCCCCGAGCTGAAGGTGAGGAGAAAGATGATTCCTCGATAGCATCCGAGGGAGGGGAAAACCTAATCGATCACCGCCTCGCCATGACCGTCACTCGATTTCCATTTTCGGGCCATAAAATTGGAATTCCGCTCAATTCCTATATTTTTATGTGGTATAGTCACGCCTTCCGCAAGGGCCCGGGCCCGCTGACCTAGATCGCCTAAAAAATTTCGGGCCTATTAAAAACGTCCTAAGGAACAATAGTCACCACCTTGCCATGACCGTAACTCATTTTTTGGATTTTTAGGGCCATAAAACTGGAATTCTGCCCGATTTTCATATTTTCGTATGTTATAACTTACTCCTTCTGAATGGGCCTGGGACGCCGGACCCGGATCACCTAAAAATTTTCCGGCCCATCTAAGACGTCCTAAGGAACAATAGTCACCGCCTCTCCATGACCATTACTCGTTTTTGGCGTATTAGGGCAATAAAACTGGAAATCCGCTCGATTTCCATATTTTCGTTTGATATAGCCACGCCCTCTGCATGGGACCTAGCCCACGGATTCGGTTGACTAAAATTTTGTCGGCCTATCAAAAATGTCCTATGGAATAATAGTCAACGCCTCGCCATGACCGTAAATTCATTTTTGGAGTTTTTGGGCCATAAAACTGGAATGCCGCTCGATTTCCATATTTTGGAATGTTATAGCTCACGCCTTCTGTATGGAACCGGTCCCCTAGACCTGGATTACCTAAAATTTTGTCGGCCCATCACAAACGTCCTTAGGAACAATATTCACCATCTCGCCATGTCCGTAACTCATTTTTAGGCGCTTTAGGACCATAAAACTGGAGTTTCGCCCGATTTCCACGTTTTCGTATGTTATAGCTCATGCCTTCTGTATTGGCTCGGGCCCCTGGAACCGGATCACCTAAAATATTTTCGGCCCATAAAAAATGTCCTAAGGAATAATAGTCACTGCCTTGCCATGTTCGTAACTTATTTTTTAGCATTTTAGGAACATATAACTGGAATTCCGTCCAATTCCCATATTTAAGTATGCTATAGCACACGCCTTTTGCATGGTATCGAGACCCAGTACCCAGATTGACTAAAAAAATTTAGCCCATCAAAAACGTCCTAAGAAACAATAGTCACCGCCTCGCTATGACCGTTACTTGTTTTTTTGGCGTTTCATGCCATAATACTAAATCTCCGTCCGATTCCCATATTTTCTTGTGCTATAGCCCACGCCTTCTACATAGGGCCCGGGCCCCTGGACCAGGATCACCTAAAATTTTGCTGGACCATAAAAAATGTCCTAAGGAATAATAGTCACCGCCTCGCCATGACCGTTACTCGTTTTTAATGTTTTAGTGCCATAAAACTGGAATTCCGCTCGATTCCTTTATTTTCATGTGCTATAGTCCACGCCTTCTGCATGGGGCTAGGCCCCCGGATCCGGATCGCCGAAAATTTTGTTAACCCATCAAAAACTTCCTTAGGAACAATAGTCACCACACATCGCCATGATTACTCGGGTTTCGGCATTTTAGGGCCATAAAACTATAATTCCGCCAGATTCGCATATTTTCGTGTGGTGTAGCCCACGCCTTCTTCATGGGCGTTCCCGGATCCGGATTTTGTCAGCCCATCAAAAACGTCCTAAGGGACAAACGTGTAAGTATTGGAAGTCATGGAATTGTTTAGGTCGAGTCATTCTTATCTTTCTACAAACTATACATTATTCTACCTTGTTGAACAATTCCTGTATAACTATCCTTCATTATAGGACACCATATTGCTTGTAGTTCATTAGACCATTCATGCGTAATCTTTAATTGACATCTGGACGTCTTTTTACATATAGAAGACAAGGACCTTTTGGAAGGCTCTATTTACTCGTTAAGAATACATGAAACTAAGACTAGCACAATCCATTTTAACATTCATATGACCATACTCGTGAACGGACCTTAATCGTCAGAATAGTACATATACAAAGACTCGTTCCCTTGAATTCCTTATAAGGACAACGTAACTTACGGAATCATGCCAAATAAAAGAAAATAAGACCTTACATACCTCATAATATCCCGTCCAATCCTCAAGCTAAATTAACATGCATCTCCTGTGTCTACAAGCAATGAACAATACTTTCGTCACATTACGAATGCCATAACTTATCGTATTTGAACGAAACACTTTATTTTGCGATAAAATAGATAATGCCTACCATATTTATATGACTTCCCAAAAGTTACAACAACCAACACCAACCCAAACAACATCAACAATACTCATAATAAGACTTTCAAAACAGTATAACAATCCCGACGAGCGGCAAGCTCGATTTGTGACTAAACAACTATAGCTTTAAACCCCTTCTTCCTTTCAGAATTTATCAAAAAAATTAACCGCCACATATTCATTTATCCCCACTAATTTCAGCCACAATACATCTTTAAAATGACCCCATAACAGTCCGACAAGTTCAGCAACTCAAAACTGATCTTTCAGATTACTAATACATGTTTCTGACTTGTTTCTGTTCTTTCAAACCGAGCAACACAACCAATAGTATATAATTAAGAATCTTCTCATATAAACCAGCCATTAATTCAACTTATAAAATAAGTTCACAACCAGCCAATAGTTATGCAACAACAAACAACATACTACTCTTTCGAAACTCGCAAATTTTAGTCTTTACGATCGAGCTACAACTCGTAGAATCTTATATAAGGAAAAGAGAAGCATAAACTTACCTTTGACTGAGTAGAACCCACAGAAAATAGTCCATCTTCATCCAAAATTAGTCCCCCAACACATCAACAAGAAGGAGGAAGGAAAACTAGCAAGCTGTCCGAAATTTTTGGCACTAGAATCACTTCGTATTACCCGAAATCACCTAGGGTTTCTGTGAGATTTTTGGGGGAGGAGTTGCAGGGGTTCAATATGATATTCGTGGTCTGAGAAATTAGTGGAATAAATGGGTTAATTCATTCCTTAAAAGGCCCCTTGGCCTCCGCTTTTTGGGGATTTATTTGGTCCTTTCATATGAGCAAGTAGGTGATGCACCTACTTGTCACTTGGAAGTCTGCGCATTCTCGAAAAAATACAAATATCTATCTACTCCAATGTCACACTGATAAACTCTATAATGCGTTGGAAACTAGAATCGTAGACCTTCGATTCGCTAGGTGGATCACCCTGTAACTCTAAGTATATTGAGAGAAAAGCTCAACTACATTTGACCTAATTTTCAGCACATTTATGAATGTAACTTGTGATGACCTTTGGCAACTTTTATTCCACAACTTGCTTGACTTCAAAACATAACGCACGACTATCATAAGACTAAAATAACTCATAACATAACCTCCTTAATATGTTAAGAACCTTAGTCTCACCCCAAAAGTACGGTATAACATTCCAAACTTGACGTCTTTCAACGAAACTTATTTTCTTCGATTCATTTAACTTCTAAAACTTCCAACCCTCTTGGTACTTGCTTTTCATGATCTTAAATATTTGTACCTCCAAGGTACATGAATAACTTACTTCATGTACTTCAAAATATGATCTAATTTTCGATCTTACATCAATTGACTTACGACGTACTTATGCTTATGAATACATGGGGTGTAACACGGATTCCTTAAAATTTTGCTGGACCATAAAAAATGTCCTAAAGAATAATATGCATCGCCTCACCGTGACTGTTACTAATTTTTTTGGTGTTTTAGAGCCATAAAAAAGGAATTTTGCATGATTCCCATATTTTCGTGTGCTATTGCCCACGCCTTCTGCATGGGCCCGGGCCCCGAACCCGGATCTCCTAAAATTTCCCCCCCCCCCCCCATCAAAAACATCCTAGGGAACAAATAACTGCCTCTCCATGACCGTTACTTATTTTTTAGCGTTTTAGGGCCATATAACCGAAATTCTGCTAGATTCCCATATTTTTCGTGTGCTATAGCCCACGCCATCTGCATGGGCCCTGACCCCGATCGTCTAAAGATTAAACATCCTAAGAAACAATAGTCACCGTCTTGCCATGATCGTTGCTCGTTTTTTGGCATTTTAGGGGCATAAAACTGAATTACGCTCAATTCCCATATTTTCGTGTGTTATAGCACACGCTTCTGCATGGGCCCGGGCCCCCGGACTCGGATTATCTAAAAACTTTCTTGACCATGATAGACGTCCTAAGGAACAATAGGCACCGCATCTCCATGATCGTTACTCATTTTGGGGTTTTAGGGCCTTAAAATTGGAATTCCATTCGATTCCCATATTTTCGTGTGCTATAGTCCAAGCCTTCTGCATGGGCCCAAACCCCCAGACCCGGATCGCCTATAATTTTGCTGGCCCATCAAACACACACTAGAAACAATACTCACCACCTCACCATGACCGTTGCTCGTTTTTTGCATTTTAGGGCCAAAAAATTGGAATTTTGCCAAATTCCCATATTTTTGTGTGCTATAGCCCATGCCTTCTGCATGGGTCCTGGCTTCCGGGTCGCCCAAAGTTTTTCTGGCCCATCAAAAACGTCCTAAGGAACAATAGTCACTGTCTTATCATGACCGTTACTCGTTTTTTGGTGTTTTAGGGTCATAAAACTGGAATTCTGCCAGATTCTCATATTTTCATGTGCTATAGCCCACGGCTTTTGCATGGGGCCGGGCCCTCGGACTTGGATCGCCTAAAATTTTTGTCGACCAATCAAAAACGTCCTAAGGAACAATATTCACCGCCTTTGCATGACCGTTACTCATGTTTTGGCGTATTAGGGACACAAAATTGGAATTCCGCTCGATTCCCATATTTTCGTGTGCTATAGGCCACGCCTTCTGCATTGGCCCAAGCCCCCGGACATGGATTGCCTAAATTTTTGTCGGCCCATCAAAAAAAACCTAAGGAACAATAGTCACCGCTTCACAATGACCGTTAGTCGTTTTTGGGTATTTTAGGACTATAAAACTGGAGTTACGCTTGATTTCCATATTTTCATGTACTATAGCCCACGCATTCTGTATGGGCGTGGACTAAGGAAGAATAGTCACCGTCAGTCCATGACCGTTACTCTGTTTTTGATGTTTTAGGGCTATTGTATGCCGGTGAAATCGGAAAGCCCGATTCCACGATCATTATGTCTCATCCATAGCTTCGCCTCGAAAGGCCTCGAAGGTCCGGGGGCACAGTTCGAGGTTTCGACCTCGGGGCAGCATAAGTCGACGATTATCATGGATAAAATGGGAAGTTCCCTAGGCACGTGGTCTAAACTGACAACACCTACAAGAACAGTACCAATCTGTACCAGACTGCTAAGTAGCCTGACGTGGGATTGGAGAAATAAATACATCTATTATTTGGAAAACGGGAAACTACCCGCGGATCCAAAAGATTCGAGGGCCCTGCGAACCAAAGTAGCCCGATTCTCGCTCGATGAAAACAGACCTCTGTACAGAAGAACCTTTGATGGGCCCTAGCAGTATGTCCGGGGCGGGGGGACACAGATTATGTGCTCCAAAAAATTCACAAGGGTACCTGCAAAAATCACTCAGGTGCCGATTCCTTAGTCCAGAAGGTGATCAGAGCAGGCTATTATTGGGATAGCATGGAAAAGGATACCAAAGAATTCGTCCGTAAATGCGATAAATACCAGAGATTTGCCTCGATCATTCACCAACCAGGTGAGCAGCTGCATTCGGTCTTGTCGCCATGGCCATTCATGAAATGAGGGATGGACATCGTCGGACCGCTGCCAACGGCACCAGGTAAAACTAGATTTATTTTGTTTATGACTGACTACTTCTCAAAGTGGGTGGAAGCGCAGGCCTTCGAAAAGATAAGAGAAAAAGAAGTCGTTAACTTCATCTGGGACCACATCATGTGCCGATTCGGAATTCCTTCCGAGATAACATGTGATAACGGGAAGCAGTTCATCGGAAGCAAAGTAACACAGTTTCTCGAGGATCATAAAATCAAAAGAATCTTATTGACACCCTACCACCCATGTGCTAATGGTCAGGCTGAATCTACAAACAAGACCACCATTCAAAACCTAAAAAAGAAGTTGGAAAGCGCTAAGGGAAAATGGAGAGAAATATTACCTGAAGTGATATGGCATACCGAACAAATCCAAAATCAAGCACAGGAGAAACCCCCTTCTCTCTGGTATATGGTGCCGAGGTTTTGATACCGGTAGAGGTTGGGGTGCCAAGTGCCAGATTTCGACACACCACCGAAAGCTCAAACAACAAAGCCATGACTACGGCCCTCGAACTATTGGATGAAAAGCGAGAAGCTTCATTGATCCGAATGGGCACCCAAAAACAAAGGATCGAAAGGTATTATAACAGGAGAACAAATCACCGATATTTCGGAGTCGGGTACTTAGTCCTAAGGAAAGTCACCCTCAACACCTGAAACCCTAATGAAGGAAAGCTAGGCCAAAACTAGGAAGGACTGTGCCATGTCCTCGGAGTGATCGACAAAGGGTCCTACAAGCTCGGCACCATGGAAGGCGAACAACATCCAAGCAATTGGAACATATCAATGCTCAAACGTTACTACTGCTAAGGTGTCCGATGGAAGATGCCGAAACACCCCCGGGCTCGAAGACCTTGGGTTTTTAAAAGCATGAGTTGCACTCTTTTCCTTCGATCGGATTTTGTCCCGAGAAGGGTTTTACCGACAAGGTTCTTAATGAGGCAACATCTATATTCTACCTAAGGAAAATTTTACAAGTATTCAAGGCTTCTCTTCGATCAACCTCGAACACTGAGGGGCATCCCCCCCGGAAGGTCACCTTATCCAATAATCCAGAGATGAGCCAAAAAGGGTCTCAGTAGGAAAATGATTTATCGGGCCAAACGATCAAATGAACCGTGTCCGCATAGAATAATTGAGCCCTTGACAACAAAAAATATATACTTGTACTAAGTAATCGAAGAATATTTTCTCCTCCATCAAAGCGCTTTATGCTTCAAAGAAGTATGCTACTTTTACAAGAAACGGCTTCAGAGCCAGAAAAATTTCTGAATACTCGGGGACTGACGCCAAAAACTGGAGGCCATATGACCTTCGGGTCGGACACTTCGAACTCGTAAACCCCCAATGAGGCAACATTAAGTTTACAAAGAATGGCTCCAGAGCCAAAGAAATTCCGACTTCTCGGGGACTGTCGTCGATTATCACCCCATCAAACTATCAGGAACTCAAGGCCGTAAGACCCCAGGGGGCGACCTCAAGCCCGAAAGCCCTCCATGCGGCAATACTAGAAAATGTAAGACCTCCACGAGGCATTATCAACAATATAAGACCTTTATAAGGCAACACCAAAACTGTAAGACCTCAAGCAAGGTGTAAATTATACTTATACCAAGTAACCAAATCTGTAAGACCTCAAGCAAGGCATGAACCATACTTGTAACAAGTAACTTATCTATAAGACCCCATGCGGGCAACCACGAGCCCATAAGACCTTCACAAAGGCAAAAACCAAACATGTAAGACCTCAAGCAAGGCATGAATCGTACTTGTACCAAGTAACTAAAAACTGTAAGACCTCAAGTAAGGCATGTTAAAATTTGTAAGACCTTACAAAAGGCATAATCCGGAACTTAAAAGTTAAGGCTATATATCCGAACTTGTAATACCCCTAAAAAGGCATACCCTCGATATAGACGCCGAAACTACTTCACTCGGGGACTAAAAGGCTCCGGCCAAATACAATGACTACGGTCACAAGGCTATACCAGCCAAACTAACGCGACTCGGGATGCCCGACCGTTGCTATAAAATCACAAGCCTTCAATTACTTTGAAAAGAACCGGTTAATCAGGCTACCCTCGACTTAAGCAAAAGAGCTTCGATCATATCAGCTCCAAACTACAGGATTCGAAATCATTCAGCCATCGAGCGAAACCTCTCGAGGTGCTCATCTATCTTCGCATAACGTCTCACAATTGAGGTTCTTATCAAACCGTCAAAGAGTGGGGCGAACATAAAACCTTCAAAAGTCTTTAACGAGGGAAAAATAAAGCCTACACTAAGAGGTCGTACCGACCAAATGCGTAAGAGCCTCTGTCGCCAGCCCATATTAGAGGTCGTACCGATCCAATGCGTAAGAGCCACTGTTGCCAACCCATATTAGAGGTCATATCGACCAAATGCGTAAGAGCCACTATCTCTAGCCCATATTAAAGGCCGTACCGACCCAATGCGTAAGAGCCACTGTCGCAAGCCCATATTAGAGGTCGTACCGACCCAATGCGTAAGAGCCAATATCGCCAGCGCATATTAGAGGTCGTACCGACCCAACGCGTAAGAGCCTAAGGGCCAGCTTAAAATTCAAAAACTTAAGGGTCAAATAAGCTCGAGTCGAAATCCGACTCGAAGGCTGAGGCCGAAAATAGTTAACTGAATACGCCTAAAGGCAAACGTATAAGAGCCACTTTCGCCAGCTTATACTAAGAGGTCGTACCGACCCAACGCGTAAGAGCCATTGTCGCCAGCCTAAAAGAGTCTCACGGACGATTAGAAGTCACACCAATCCAACAGCTGGCCCAAAAAAATCTTAGGACTGGTTTCTAGACCTAAAGGTCGGTAAACCCGACTCGAGAACCCGACTTAGGGACTGGGCCCCGAACGGTCGACCGTCGACCATTACAAATCACTCGGAAATAGTGAAAACCCAAGGGTCTAACCCGAGGTCCAAAAATCTCAGAGCAATTGTCAAAAAAAAAACATCGCAGATTATTCCTAAAAGGCAGAAGAAAAATGAGAAGTGATTCTATATATATGTTGCTCACAAGGTACGTTTACAAGGCATATAAAGCCCTTACAAGGGAGAGATCAAATAAAACCCTAATCTATCATCAGGTCTATGCCTTTGACGGCTCCCTCGGAGGTTGTGTCCCAACGGTTTCGGCAACCGTCCCAGGATCTTCAACGGCCTCTTTTCCTGAGGGGATTCCGCTTCATTCTCATCATCTCCATAGCCACTGCTCGACACACCTTCAGAAGCAAGTAGGGCAACATATTTCTTCTCTAGGGTCTTCACCCTCTCGATCTCGGCAAACAGATTAATGCCCCCCGTATGTATATCCTCGAGAGTCTGCCTCTGAGATTCCAATATATCATGTTCCACGGCTCGATTCAATTTAAGTTCGACCCCCTCGGGCACTGTCCTGGCTTGAGCATTTATGACAACACTATCCTCTTTATGCAAGGATATGAGTGCCTCAGTTTCAGCTTTGATCCCGGATAGCGCAGCAACTAACTCAGTATGTAGACCTCTATACTTACTACCCTCCGCCCTCGCATCGTGAAGTTGATGCCCGACTAAGGCCATCTTTCCCTGGAGGGTATCCCTCTCGGAAGCTATCTCAGTCACGTGCCGTTTGAGTTCGAGTATTTCATAGTCCCTGACTCGGAGCTCCTCCCTCATTAGGGCATCTCTCTTCTCAAACTACGCAAATCAGATCAAAGATGTCAAAACGCTGAGATATGGTAAATAACCAGACAAAAACAAGCGGAAACTACATAACTTGCTCAACGAGATGAGTCTTCTGACGCTCGTAGCGGGTCACCTCAGCTTGAAATCGGGTGAAGGTCTGATTATAAAGCGCCCTGGCCTGGAACCATGAAAGAGGCAAGTTAGAAAGACGGAGGTCAGGACGACAAGCAGAATCTACAAAAATTACCTGCTCACAGAGCCTGTCCATCTCACCGAAAATGAGTGAGGCATCAAGCTTAGAGATTTTCTCGAGCGCAGCTAAAGGCCTTTCAAATGCATCTTTATCTTTGATGGGCACCCCCACAACGGAAGGATCTTTATTCCGGGCATCCTGCGTTTCCTTAGGAAGTAAAGACGGTCCCAAAGGAAAATCGCTCAGGTCAATAACACCGACGGGATCAGTCGGGGTCGTCTCTTGTCTCTGAAGAGCTTCAGAACTAGGTCCCTCCGGACCGCCTACCAAATGCGCCTCAGCTGGAGGAATATTTTGGCCGTCAGCCGGCTCAAGGACATTACCCAATACATCCTCGAAGGCCTCTTCAGCCCGAGGTTGGACAACGACAGCACCAAGTTCCAACTTGGAAGTCATTGTCTCTGCGGTATAAGGGGTATTTTTCCTTAGGACATTTTTGATGGGCCGACAATATATTAGGCGACCCGTGTCCAGGCGGGCCTGGCTCATGCAGAAGGCGTGGGCTAGAGCAAGAGAAAATATGGGAATCGGGCGAATTTCTGGTTATCGCGAGGCAATGAGTATTGTTCTTAGGACGTTTTTGATGGTCCGAAAAAATTTTAGTCGATCTGGGTCCGTGGGCCCAGTCCCATACAGAAGGTGTAGGCTATGTCACACGAAAATATGAGAATCTGACGAAATTCAAGTTTTATGGCCCTAAAACGCCCAAACCCGAGTAACGGTCATGGCGATGCGGTGACTATTATTCCTAAGGACATTTTTTATGGACCGGAAAAATTTTAGGCGATCCAGATCTGGGGGCCCAGGCCCTATGCAGAAGGCGTGGGCTATAGCACAAGAAAATATGAGAATCGGGAGGAGATTTAGTATTATGGCGTAAAACGCCAAAAAATAGTAACGATCATAGCGAGGCGGTGATTATTGTTCCTTAGGACTTTTTTGATGGGCCAAAAAATTTATAGGTGACTCGGGTCCTGGGTCTTGAGACCATGCAAAAGGCATGTGCTATAGCACACTTAAATATGTAATTGGGCGGAATTTCAGTTATATGTCCCTAAAATGCTAAAAAATAAGTTACGATCATGGAGAGGCAGTGACTATTATTCCTTAGGACGTTTGTGATAGGCTGAAAATATTTTAGGTGATCCGGATCCGGGGGGCCGAGCCCATATAGAAGCCGTGAGCTAACATAAGAAAATATGGATATCAGGCGAAATTCCAGTTTCATGGCCCTAAAGCGCCTAAAATTGAGTTACGGTCATGGCGAGGCGGTGAATATTGTTCCTTAGGATGTTTTTGATGAGTCGGCAAAATTTTAGGTGATCCGGGTCCGGGGGGAGGCTCCATGCAGAAGGTGTGAGCTAAAACATTCGAAAATATGAAAATAGGGCGGAATTCCAGTTTTATGGCCCTAAAATGTCAAAAAAATGAGTTACGGTCATGGCAAGGCGGTGACTATTATTCTATAGGACATTTTAGATGAGCCGACAAATTTTTAGTCGATCCAAGTTCGTGGGCATGCAAAGCGTGTGGCTTTTGCATGGCTATATCAAACGAAAATATGGGAATCGGTCGAAATTCCATTTTTAATGGCCCTAATACGTCAAAAAATGAGTAACGGTCATGGAGAGGCAGAGGCTATTGTTCCTTAGGACGTTTTTGATGGACCACCAAAATTTTAGTCCATCCAAGTCCGGGGGCCCGGGTCCATGTGGAAGGTATGGGCTATAGCACATAAAATATGGAAATTGGGCGAAATTCCATTTTTATGGCCCTAAAATGCCAAAAAAGAGTAACGGTCATGGAGAGGCGGTGCCTATTGTTCCTTAGAACGTTTTTGATGGTCTGACAAGGTGATACGGGTCGGGGGTCCCGAGCCCATGTAGAAGGTGTGGGCTATAGTACACGAAAATATGATAATCGAGCGAAATTCCAAATTTATGGCCCTAAAATGCCAAAAAATGAGTAACGGTCATGGCAAGACGATGACTATTGTTCCTTAGGATGTTTTTTATGGGCCGGAAAATATTAGACGATCTGGGTCCTGGGGCCCTGTCATGACCCGGATTTCCCACCCTCGGGAGTTGTGATGGCGCCTACTAATAGGAGCTGGGCAAGCCAATCATCAATTACCTCTTTTAGCGAACCTTGACAATATTAGGAATAATAAAGCATTTAATAAATAAGCGGAAGTCTCAAATATGATTAACTGAAAGAAATGCAGAAGTTTAACAAAATCCTCTACCCAAGACTGATGTCACAATACTCACAAACGTCTAGAGAATACTAAATACAAGGTTTGAATGAAACATAAGACTGTCTGCTTCGGTACAAATGATAACAAACTGAGTAAAATAGAAAGGGACTCCGGGCCTGCGGACGTCAGCAAGGCTACCTCGAATGCCCCTGGACTGAAAGCTCGCTCCCAGAATGCTACTGCAACTCAAATGCTACTCCAACACCTGGATCTGTGCAAAAAAATGCACAGAGTGTATCATCAGCACAACCGACCCCATGTGCTGGTAAGTGCCTGTCCTAACCCCGGCGAAGTAGTGACGAGGCTAGACCAGACTACCAGATAAACCTGTGCAGATATATATACAAGTACAACAAAATAATAGCGGAAAGTAAACAGTTAAAACTGGGAGGGGAACATGCTTATGGGGTAGCAGATAAAACAGAATATCAGGAATACTAAAAGAAACTACATCTGATTTCTTCTAACACAGAATAAGGGAAAACAAACCACTTTCACTTGTCCAATGTCCTCTCGTTGCAGGCGTGCAACACGATCCTATTTCCTCATATCACGTGGTAGGCGTACCACTCTATCCCATTTCATAATATCACGTGGTAGGCGTACCACTCGCTCCCATTTCATAATATCACGTGGTAGGCGTACCACTCGATCCCATTTCATAATATCACGTGGTAGGCGTACCACTCGCTACCATTTTATAATATCTCGTGGTCGGCGTGCCACACGATCCCATTTCATAATATCTCGTGGTCGGCGTGCCACATGATCCCATTTCTTTCAACACAATACACAAAATAATCCCGGCAAGGGAACAAGATAATATAATAAACTATCCCGGCAAGGGAACAAGATAATATAATAAACTATCCCGGCAAGGGAGATCCAGCTATAACCAAACTTATTCAATTTCTATTTAACACAATTAAATCAATATTCAGTGTCAACAATTACTGGCTCAGTGTTAAAGATTTCCAACCAAGGCCTCATAAACAACAATGAAGAATTCGATAATTTAGCAATTCAGGACTCACGGTCATGCTCGACACCAGTGTATAGATACTCTTCACCATGCCTATACACCATACTCGACAAGTAGCAATTAGCAAATAAGACTCTACTCCTATTCCCTCAAGCCAAAGTTAGACCAAACACTTACCTCGAATGCTCCAAACTCAACTCAAGCCTCTAGTATAGCTTTACCACTCGAATTCGACTCCAACTCAATCAAATCCAAGTGGTCTTGAGAATGGGGGCTTCAATGGATTCCTAGAGCTTGGGGGAGAAGAGAGTTCGTGAGAAATTTTGAGTTAAACCCGTAACTATTCTGTTTCTAGACTTAAATTATAACTGGGCGATTTTGCCCTACGCGTTCGCGGGAGAGAGGTCGCGTTCGGATGGGCAACTGGTCGGTGTATCGCATTCGCAATGGGAAGGATGCGAACACGAAGTAGGAAGCTGGGGGGGTCTAGGTATTTTTATACGCGAACGCGTTAAGAACCACGCGAACGCGATGAAGAGCGCTGTAAAGCTACGCGTTCGCGAACATTGGAATGCGAACGCGAAGAGGGAATTTCTGGGGGCCTGAGTTTGACTTACGCGATCGCGATGATGGAGACGCGAACGCGAAGGAGACCAACACTGAAGCTAAGCGAACGCGAGGGTGGAGTGCGAACGCGAAGAACGAATTCACTGTGTAAAAATTACAGAAAATCTGCTAACTCCCTAAGTCCAAAACTACCCCGAACACCTCCGAAAACACCCCCGAGCCCTCGGGGCTCCTAACCAATCACACACACTAACTCAGCAACATCCTACGAACTTAACCGTGCGATCAAATCGCCAAAATAACATCAAAAACAGAGGAATCAAACCTCAAAATCCTCACTTTTTCATCAAACTTCATAAACTTTCATTTTTAGATATTTAGGCCCGAAACACGTCAAATGACGTCTGGTTTCGACCAAATTCACAGGAAGCGCTTAAACCACATATAAGACCTGTACCGAGCGCCGGAACCAAAATACGGGCCCGATACCAACATTATCTAATCCATTTTCATTTCAAATTTCCATATTAATTTCAGAAAAACAATTTCTCTTAAAAATTTATTTCTCGGGCTCGGGACCTCGAATTTCGATTCCAGGCATACCCCCGAGTCCCATATTTTCCTATGGACCCTCCGGGACCGTCAATTCACGGGTCCGGGTTCGTTAACCCAAAATGTTGATCAAAGTCAACTTTAATCATATTAATATCAAAATTCATCAATTTTTACACAGAATTCATATTTAACTTTCCGGTTACGCGCCCAGACTGCGCATGCAAATCGAGGCAAGTAAAAATGAGGTTTTTAAGGCCTCGGAAGTACGGAATGAAAGAGAAAACAGGTGATGACCCTTTGGGTCGTCACAGGCCCGGTCTTATGCAAAAGGCGTGAGAATCTGACGGAATTCCAGCTTTATGGTCCTAAAATGCCATAAAAACGAGTAACAGTCATGGCAAAGTGGTAACTATAGTTCCTTAGGATATTTTTTATCCGGATTCAGGGCCACGCGCCCATATAGAAGGTGTGGACTGTAGCACATGAAAATAAAGGAATCGAGCGGAATTCCAATGTTATGGCCCTAAAACGCCAAAAACGAGTAATGGTCATGGCGAGGCGGTAACTACTATTTCTTAGGGCGTATTTGATGGGATGGAAAAATTTTAGGTGACCCAGGTCTAGGGTCCAGGCCCTACGCAGAAGGTGTGGGCTATAACACACGAAAATATGAGAATCTGGCGGAATTTTAGTTTTATGGATCCAGAACGCCAAAAAACGAGTAACGGTCATGGTGAGGAGAGGTGGTGGCTATTCTTCATTAGGATAATTTTGAGGGCCGACAGATTTTAGGCGATCCAGATCCAGGGCCCAGACCCATGTAGAAGGCGTGGGATATAGCACAAGAAATAATAGGAATCGGGTACAATTTTAGTATTATCGCCCTAAAATGCCAAAAAATGAGTACCGATCATCGCGAGGCGCTGACTATTATTTCTTAGAACATTTTTGGTGGGTTGGAAAACTTTTAGGCGATCCTAGTCTGAGGGCCCTGGGCCCATGCATAAGGCGTGGGTTATAGCACACGAAAACATGAGAATCAGGCGGAATTACAGTTTTATGGCCCTAAAACGCAAAAAAAAAATGAGTAACGGTCATGGCGAGGTAGTGACTAATGTTCCTTAGGATATTTTTGATGGATTGGAAAAATTTTAAGTGATCCGGGTCCGGTGGACCGGGCAATGTAGATGGCTCGGGCTATAACACACGAAAATAAGAGAATTGGGCGGAATTCAAGTTTTATGGCCCTAAAATACTAAAAATCGAGTAACGGTCATGGCGAGGCAGTGACTATTGTTCCTTAGGACGTTTTTGATGGGCTAGAGAAATTTTAGGTGATCCGGGTCCGTAGAACTGGGCTCATACAAAAGGCGTGGGCTGTAACACACGAAAATATGGAAATTGGGTGGAATTCCAGTTTTATGATCGTAAAATGCCAAAAAAACAAGTACCGGTCATGACGAGGCGGTGACTATTGTTCCTTAGGACATTTTTGATGGATCAACAAAATATTAGGCGATCCAGATCCAGGGGCCTAGACCCATGCAGAAGGCGTGGGCTATAGCACAAGAAAATACGGGAATCGGGAAGAATTTTAGTATTATGGCCCTAAAATGCTAAAAATGAGTACCGGTCATCGCGAGGCAGTGACTATTATTCCTTAGGACGTTTTTGATGGGCCGGCAAAATTTTAGGCGATCCAGGTCCGAGGGCCCAGGCCCATGTAGAATGTGTAGGCTATAGCACATGAAAATATGGGAATTAGCTGAAATTCGAGTTTTCTGGCCCTAAAACGCCAAAAACGAGTAATGATCATGGCGAGGCGGTGGCTATTGTTCCTCAGGACGTTTTTAATGGGCGGAAATTTTTTTAGGCGATATGGGTCCGTTTGCCCGGTCCCATACTGAGTAACGATCATGGCGAGGCGGTGAATATTGTTCCCTATGACGTTTTTTATGGGCCTGCAAAATTTTAGGCAATCCGGGTTATTGGGCCCGGTACCATGTTGAAAGCATGAGCAAAAGCATACGCAAATATAGGAATAGGGTGGAATTCTAGTTTTTTTTGCCCTACAAAGCCAAAAAATGATCAACGGTTAGGGCGAGGTGGTGCCTATTGTTCCTTAGGATGTCTTTGATGGACCAAAAAGTTTTTAGGTGATACAGGTCCTGGGGACCGAGAGCATGAAAAAGGCGCGTGCTATAGCACACATAAATATGGGAATTGAGCGGAATTCCAGTTATATGGCCTAAAATGCTAGAAAATGAGTTACGGTCATGGCAAGGCGGTGAATGTTTTTCCTTAGGACGTTCCTGATGGGCCGGAAAATTTTTAGGTGATCCGGGTTGGGGCTACAACATTTGAAAATATGGAAATGGGGCAGAATTTCAATTTTATGGCCCTAAAACGCCAAAAACGAGTTACGGTCATGCCAAGGTAGTGACTATTATTCTATAGGACATTTTTGATAGGCCAACAAAATTTTAGTCGATCCGACCGTGGGCTCGGTCCCATGCAGAGGGCGTGGCTATATCAAAAGAAAATATGGAAATCGGGCAAAATTCCAGTTTTTATGCCTTAATACGCCCAAAAACGAGTAACGGTCATAGCGAGGCAGTTGATATTGTTCCTTAGGACATTTTTATGGGCCAGTAATATTTTAGGCGATCTGGGTCCGGGGGCCCGGGTCCATGCAAAAGGCGTGGACTATAGCACGCGAAAATATGAGAATCTAGTAGAATTCTAGTTTTATGGCCCTAAAATGCCAAAAATCGAGAAACGGTCATGGAGAGGCGGAGACTATTTTTCCTTAGGATGTTTTTGATAGACCACCAAAATTTTAGGCGATCCTAGACCGGGGGCCGGTCCCATGTAGAAGGTATGGGCTATAGCACATGAAAATATGAAAATCTGGCGAAATTCCATTTTTATGGCCCTAAATCGCCAAAAAAAGTAACGGTCATGGAGGGGCAGTGACTATTGTTCCTTAGGACGTTTTTGATGGTCGGAAAAAATTTAGGCGATCTGGGTTGGGGGCCCAAGCCCATGTAAAAGGTGGACTACATCACACGAAAATGTGAGAATCGAGCGAAATTCCAATTTTATGGCCCTAAAATGCCGGAATATGAGTAACGGTCATGGCGAGACTGTGACTATTGTTCCTTAGGACCTTTTTGATGGGCCGGAAAATTTTACGCGATCCGGGTCCTGGGGCCCGGTCTCATGCAGAAGGCGTGGCTATAGCACACGAAAATATGAGAATCTAGCGAAATTCTAGTTTTATGACCTTAAAACGTCAAAAAGCGAGTAACGGTCATGGCGAAGCAGTGACTATAGTTCCTTAGGACATTTTTGATGGGCCAAAAAAATTTTAGGTGATCCGGGTCTGGAGGCCCGGGCCCATGTATAAGGCGTGGACTATTGCACATAAAAATATGTGAATCGGGCGGAATTCCAATTTTATGGCCCTAAAATGACAAAAATGGGTAATGATCATGGCGAGGTGGTGACTATTGTTCCTAGGGCATTTTTGATGGGCTGGCAAAATTTTAGGCGATCCAGGTCCAGGGGCTCGGGCCCAACGCAGAAGGCGTGGGCTATAACACATGAAAATATAAGAATCGGGCAAAATTTAAGTTTTTATGGCTCTAAAATGCCAAAAAATGAGTAACCGTCATGGTGAGGCGGTGAGTTTTGTTCCTTAGGACGTTTTGATGGTCCGGCAAAATTTTAGGCAATCCAAGTCCGGGGCCCAAATCCATGCAGAAGGCGTGGGCTATAGCACAATAAAATATGAGAATCGGGCGGAATTTTAGTATTATGGCCCTAAAATGCCTAAAAAATGAGTACTGGTCGTTGAGAGGCGGTGACTGTTGTTCTTTCGGACGTTTTTGATGAAAATATGGGAATCGGGTGGATTCCAGTTATATGGTCCTAAAGTGCCAAAAAATGAGTAAGGTCATGGCGAGGCAGTGACTATTGTTCCTTAGGACGTTTTTGATTGGCATGCAAAATTTTAGGTGATCCGGGTCTGGGTGCCTAGGCCCATGCAGAAGGAGTGTGATATAGCACACAAAAATATGGGAATCCAGCGGAATTCCAATTTTATGGCCCTTAAACGTTAAAAAATGAGTAACGGTCATGGCAAGGCGGTGACTATTTTTCCTTAGGAATTTTTTGACGGGCTAGCAAAATTTAAGGTTATCCGCATCCGTGGCCCGGAACCATGCAGAAGGTGTGGGATATAACACACGAAAATATGAGAATCGGGCGAAATTTTAGTTTTATGGCCCTAAAATGCCAAAAATGAGTAATTGTCATGGTGTGGCAGTGACTATAATTACTTAGGACATTTTTGATGGGCCGGTAAAATTTTAGGCGATCCGGGTGCGGTCCCATGCGGAAGGCGTGGGCTATAGCACATGAAAATATGGGTATCGGGCGAAATTTCAATTTTATGGACCCAAAACGCCAAAAGAATGACTAACAGACATGGCGAGGCGGTGACTATTGTTCCTAGGACCTTTTTGATGGGCCAGCAAAATTTTAGGTGATCCAAGTCCGGGGTTTCGGGTCAATGCAGAAGGCGTGGGCTATAGCACACAAAAATATGGGAATCGGGCGGAATCCAAGTTTTATGGCCCTAAAACGCCAAAAAATGAGTAACAGTCATGGTGAAACGGTGACTATTGTTCCTTAGGACGTTTGGATAGGCCGAATTTTTTTTAGACGATCCGGGTCCGGGGGCCTGGGCCCATGCAGAAGGCGTGGGATATAGCACACGAAAATATGAAAATCGGAGGGAATTCCAGTTTTATAGCCCTAAAATGCCAAACTTTGAGTAACGGTCATGGCGAGGCGATGACTATTGTTCCTTAGGACACTTTTGGAAGGTCGACAAACTTTTAGGCGATCCGGGTCTGAGGGCTCGAGCCCAAGCAGAAGGGGTGGGCTATGACACATAAAAATATGAGAATCGGGCGGACTTCTAATTTTTCGCCCAAAAATGCCATAAAATGAGTAACGGTCATGGCAAGGCGGTTACTAATTTTCCTTTAGATGTTTTTATGGGCTGATAAATTTTAGGCGATTTCCATCCAGGGGCCCGTTCCCATGCATAAGGCGTGGGCTATAATATGAAAATCGGGCAAATTCCAGTTTTATGGCCCTAAAACGCCAACAAATGTGTAACGGTCATGGGCGGGTGGTGACTATTGTTCCTTAAGACGTTTTTTATGGGCCGGCCAAATTTTTGACGATCAGGGTCTGGAGGCCCGGGCCCATGGAGAAGGCGTGGGCTATAGCACACGAAAATATAGGAATCGGGCGAAATTCCAGTTTTATGGCCCTAAAACGCTAAAAAATAGGAAATGGTCATGGCGGGGAGGTGGCTATTGTTCCTAAGATGTTTTTTATGGCTGGCAAAATTTTAGGTGATCCGAGCCCGGGCCTATGCAGAAGGTGTGGGCTATAGCACACGAAAATATGAGAATCAGACGTAATTCCAGTTTTATGGCCCTAAAATGCGAAAAAATAAGTAATGGTCATGGTGAGGCGGTGACTATTATTCCTTAGGTTGTTTTCGATGGTCTAGCAAAATTTTAGGTTATCCAAGTCCGATGTCCTAGGCCCATGCAGAAGGCGTGGGCTATAGAACCCAAAAATTTAGGAACCGGACAGAATTTCAATTTTATGGCCCTAATACGCCAGAAAATGAGTAACGGTCATGGAGGCAGTGACTATTATTCCTTAGGTCGTTTTGGATGGTCCGGCAAAATTTTAGGCGATCTGGGTCCGGTGGCCTGGGCCTATGCAAAGAGTGTGGGCTGTAACATACGAAAATATGAGAATCGGGTGAAATTCCAATTTTATGGCCCTAAAATGCCAAAAAAGAGTAATTGTTATGGTGAGGCGGTGACTATTGTTCCTTAGGTCATTTTTTATGGGCCGACAATATTTTAGGCGATCATAGCGAAGCGATAACTATTGTTCATTAGGTTATTTTTTATGAGCCCACAAAATATTAGGAGATTCGGACCTAGTCGCCCGAATCCATGCAGATGGGGGGACTATAGTACATGAAAATTTGGGAATCGTCCTGAATTCCTGTTTTATAGCCCTAAAATGCCAAAAAGTGAAGAACGGTCATTGCGAAACAATGACTATTAAAGGCCATTGTTACATAATTACTTGCTTGATTTTGTTAATCGGTGAGTGATACATGTAACAATGGCTTTTGAAAGCCAAATGAAAGGTCATGGAGGCGGACTTAGTTGAAAATCATGAAACCCTAGCTGGTAGGGGTCAATGACACTTGAGCAGCAAACCTTGCTGCAAGTGACATTGGCTCCTAATGGCCAACGTCAGGAAAAAATGAGGACATGTGCCCTTGACCACCATGGGTCTTTGACCAGCGAACACTGACTCGGACTTGTGATGAATCTAGGTCGAAGAAAGAAAAACTAGGGGAAGAAGGAGTCGATTTAGGAGTTTCAGGCTGGTCAACGGTGAGTTGACCAGCGCGATAGCCGCGAAATAACCTGAAACTAACCTCAATGGATATATCTCAGAGAGATCTATAGATTGGCGTTTGTTTCAAGTGATTTCAGGCGTTGGTTGAGTGAGAAACGGGGAAGGGCAGCAGGGTTAGGGTTTTGATTTTGGAGGTTTGATTTTTGACGAAGAGATGAAGATCAGGGTTCGATCTTGGCAAGGAGGCATAGAGGAGGAGGAAAGGATAAGAATAAGAGTAGTTTGCAGTTAATTAGTTAACTCCGACCGGCAGAGACAATTTCTGGTCGATGATCATCGGTGGCCAAAAGCGGAGGAGTGGTGGTTTGAGGGTGGTGAGTGGCAGAGGATATTTCCTACCACTCAAGAGAGAAAGAAAGAGCGGCAGAATTGAAAGATTGACCTTTTGTTTAAAAAAGAAATTCAAGTGGAACAGCATAGTTTCAATTCGAAACTACGCCATTTTGAGGTGTCTGTGAGGTCAAGGGAATGAATCGGGTTGGGATTTGGATTGGGCAGGGAAATAGCATAACTGGGCCGGTGAAATGTTTTTCCCAGTTCTTCTATAAAAAAATTGCATGGTCGCCCTTTTTTAGCTTATACCCGTTTAGTTTTCCGTTTGCATCCGTACTCATTTTTTGGTAAAAGCATTTTAAAAAGACGATTTTGCGCTTCTTTAATAAAAGACTATTGACAAACTGCAGGACAAAAACTTAAACATGTTTAGGCTGAAGTTTTTGCAAATGAACTAAAAAACTTCAGCTTGTTTAGACTGAAGTTTCGGATAAAACTCAGGACAAAACTGAAGACTGCGTTACAAAAAACTTCAGCATGTTTTGGTTTGAAGTTTTAGCAAATGAACTAAATAACTTCAGCATGCATTAGCAAAAACTCTTTAGAAATTACATACTGCAAGATAAAAACTTAAGCATGTTTAGTCTGAATTTTTAGCAAATGAACTAAAAAACTTAAGCATGTTTAGTCTGAAGTTTTAGCAAATGAACTAAATAACTTCAGCATGCATTAGCAAAAACTCATTAGAAAATTACATATTGCAAGACAAAAACTTAAGCATGTTTAATCTGAAGTTTTAGCACTTGACTAAAAAACTTAAGCATGTTTAGTCTGATGTTTTAGCAAATGAACTAAAAAACTTAAGCATTTTTAGTATGAAGTTTTAGCAAATGAACTAAAAAACTTAAGCATATTTGGTCTGAAGTTTTAGCAAATGAACTAAAAAGCTTAAGCATGTTTAGTCTGAAGTTTTAGCAAATGAGAAGGTTCGGATAAAACTCATGACAAAACTGTAGACCGCATGATATATAACTTAAGTGTGCATTAGCATGAAGCTTTAGCTTCAACGTGAAACAACTTCATGCTGTATTAGCATGAAGTTTTAGCTTCAACATGAAGCAACTTCATGCTACATTAGCATGAAGTTTTAGCTTCAACATGAAACAACTTCATGCAAGTGTGATTCTGAAGATGAATCTGGATAAATTTCTAATTTTTTGATAAAGCTGCTGAGAGGAGATGAGGAGATCTTTTTTCACGAATGAGGTTGCAGATTATGTGATTAATGTGTGATGCAGGTTTTATATCTTTTGCCAGGGGTGTAATTGTCATATTATTACGGTTGTTTTGTAGTTGGCTACCAAATCAACAATTTTTAAAAATAAGGTAAAGGTTAAAAGATGGCACAAATATAGGGTACGGCTGCAAATCCCCCGTTCTTCTAATGGCAGGGACGTCCTCCTTTTTCTGCTTTTACTTTACACAATTAACCACTTGAACCCTAATTATCAAATGGCCTATTTCGTGCATTTCTAGCATGTTTTCGTCTAATTAACACCAATTATCCTAAATAACTATTTATTTATGCAAATTACATTCTAAAATGCAAAAATAAGCGACAACTAATGTTTTTGTGACTTTGTGTATTTTAATGCGCAGGTAAAATGTAACTAAATGCAATGAAATACAATTAATAAACTAAATGTAAAAAATAAAAATGAATTAAAATTCCTAAAAATCCTATAATGTTTGAAATAAATAAAGGACCTAATTAGAGCCTTTGGAAATAATTCTTTTTTGAACAAAAATCACATGCTCACAGGCCCGCTTCTCCTCGTGTATTATTCTGTCACAATATTGCTAACCATTTCTGGCCATAATAAAGACACTTGATCACCTTAACAACTATGTCCACTGATCACAGCATCGTCAAGCACTCAACCTGAGACGTTAGAGTGCATTATTCTTGCCTTTGCTTAGTGACATCTCTTATTATGGAATCATGTAAAATTCTACTTCAGTGTTATCATACAGCAAGTCAAAGTATTTTAGGAATTTGGTTGAGAATATCAAAAGCACCACATGGATTGTAATATTGTAGTTCGTATATTCTTATTAGGAATATACTTTATAAGCAAGCAATTCTATGTCATGGTGTTTTCATGGCGGGTATTATACCATTTATTACTATAGACGGAGCCAGAATTTGGAATTTGTAGGTTCGAGATTCTAGTTCGTTTATGTTACTGTGTTCTAATTTAACAATTTATACATATTCAATGAATTTTTTTAGATAAATATATAGTTTAGACCAAAGTTATACTTGGTTCGACCGAACGCGCAAGTCCTATGCTAGCTACGCCCCGGTTTATTAAATGTTTTTATGGGACATTAGTTTGGTCAGCTAAAAACCAAAACAAGCGCTCGTGAAGAAGTGGGCACTTTTGAGGATAAAGAGTAGGGCCACTAATGGCCAATGGGCTAATGAAAATACCATCATCATGTAAAATATTGTTTTATTTTACTATAATATATTGCATATGAAAGGCAACAGAATGTTGTGTGTGGCTGTGAATGGAATTGAAGTATAAACAAAGATACGCAACCATAAAGCAGAAAAGATTTATGGTCCTCCATCTCTCTTCTAGTTTCTACGCATGCAAAGTGTAATCATATATAACACCAGCACTAGGATATATTGAACCACTCTAATATGGGGAGTATTATTTTACTCGAAATATATAGCATTTTGTTATGTGCTCAAGGACTAAACTAAAAGAGAACCTTTCTTTTTTTTTTGGCCAATTGACATATTGATCTAGTGATTAACAAGATAAGATAAAATAGCTAATTGATGTAGTAATTTCCATCAAAACTATGTGAGTGTGATCGTATATAACCTTAATAGACATTATCTTTACTACTAATATGTATTAGAGGGTGATGATTCATAATATCACTAAGGCTACTCATATATACGATGCAAAAGCGGTGAGGATGTAGCGAAAATTGTATTGACTATGCTTTATTCATTATTCATTGCAAAATTATTTGGTATTTATTTCATCAATCATCCAGAACTCGTCAGGTTTCATATGATTTATTGTGGATTGGATGACGGAAAAATCAACATGCGCCTCCCCGCTCGATACGTTTGCTTTCTCTTTCTCACTCTTTAGTCAGTGGCGGATCCAGAATTTTCAAGCCGTGGGTGCTCAACTATTTTTAATCTGAAATTGCTACTGAGACTGAGTGCTCGGTTAATATATTTATATAAATTTACTAGTTTTTTATACAAGTAATAGTATTTGACTCTAAAAGTAATGGGTGCTCAAGCACCCATAACTCATATAGTAGATCCGCCACTATCTTCAGTTACTACGGACCTTCTACCATCCATTACAGCAGAGCGGTCTCATGATTGCCAGCCAAAGAGCATAAAGACGTGGTTGAATGCAATTCTACCAAAACTCCATACGTAGTCGCGCTAACAGGCAGGGGCGGATTTAGGGGGGCGCAAGGGTGTTCACCCGAACATCCTTCGCCGAAAAATTACACTGTATATATATGGCAAAATCTTAACACAATCTAAAAGTATAGTTTAGTGGTCAAGGGGGTTCAAAATTTACATAAGGTCATGGGTTCAATTCCCATTAGCTATAAAAAAAAAATTTGAACCCCCTTCGTAAAGATCCTGGCTCCACCCCACCTAACAGGTACTTAACGAGCTCGTGACGCGGATATTTCCCATGCCTGGATGTAATATTATAAAAAATAAATAAATAAAAAAGTATTAAGAAAAAACCTTAGACATGATAGCCAAAAAGGAACGCCCGTGAAATGGGTCGGCAATAGTGCGGTAAAGGGTCACGAGACTGAATTATGGGAAAATCCCTTCTACTAAAAGCCAACACAAATGGGACCCCCACCAACTACTTTCCAACTGAAACGGCCAAGCACGAACCCACCCACCCCCACCCCCACCCCCACCTACTAAAAAGTGCACACAACTGATATTGAAAGGTAGTCACAGACCCACAGTTTCTTACACCCCTCTTTGACCCTCCTTTGTTTCCGGGGCGGATTTATAGCCTATTTTTATAATTATATGGCGCACGTGAATTCATGATCTCTTCGTCAACACTAGATATTTTATGTTCATATTTGCTGGAAATGATCTAATATTATCTGCTGGCACATATGCTCGAAAGAGGCTAAATGGTGTATTAATGCTTATTTACCTAGAGGAGCAGGAATCAATTCCCACTTAATACTTTCTTTTTTTTTCAGTTGTACACCCATGTTATAAAAATCCTAAATACACCTCTATTTGTTCCTATATCGTCGAGGAGTGTGATGGAATGATTGGAATATTGTTATTTTTAATTAGAAGTTTCGAGTTAAAACTTTAGTAACGACGAAGAATTGCTTAGTCCGAAGTGTTTACCCTTTTAGTAGGCTATCCAGCGCACATTTAAGTTAGTCGGACTAGTGAGCTTTGAATACCAGACGAGTGAAAAAAGAAAAATTGTATCTACACCTAATAATGAGGAAACTCCTCTATTTTTACTTGGTCTATAAACCATTCCTCAAGGCCAACTACAAACGAGAATTTTTTTTTTGGTTTCTCATTCGGTGTCCGGTACCCGTATTATTGGAGCCCGATTATATTCGAATTTGTGCCGCGTAGGGCCCCATTCGGGAGTAAGCGCTCCCTACCAAGGATTTTTCCATACCCAGAGCTCGAACCCGAGACCTCTGGGTAAGGGACTAAGATGACATCACTAAGATGTACTAAAACATAAAGAGAATTACTTAACTGTTATTTAAAGAGTATACTTAACTTCATCAAGAAAGTTGTTTAGACTATAATAGTAATGATAAATTGAGTAATCAACTTGTAAGAGTCTGTTTGGAAAGTCACCTTGTAATTGAAATTGGTATAATTACTAGGGTAGTAATTATACAGCCTAGTAATCATACAGTTGTGTAATTACGATAGCCTGTTTGTTTGTCATAGTGTAATTACAGTGTAATTACAAGTTTACTGTTTGGTTGCACAAGTGTAATTACACGGTTAGATTAAATTTTAAATTAAATAATTATCAAAATTAAAAATTAATATAATAAATATATACCATAAGATTTTATAAGTATAAATGATAATATATTTGATATTTAAGATGTATATTTTTTGACAAAATTAAGCTACCAATTCTAACTAAAAAATGAAAAACATGCAATGTGAGTCAATACTACAAAACAAGTAAATTGGAACCATGAATATAACACAGTTTCAAAAATTCAAAAAAATAAAATAGTTTAACTTATGTCAAATTCTAACATAATAATAGTAAGTCCCACTGCAACTTAGATAGGAAACATGATAAGTTTATAACCACATTTAACAACGAAGTTCCACTTTAATTGCATCACTCATTATATGCCAAGTTTATTAATGACTCATTATTTCTAATATTAGGAGGTGTAGTTTCAAAAATAGAATAATAAAATAAATAAATAAAAATATAAGCAATTACATGTCACAAGAAGTAAAGATAGAGAAATAAAAGATAAATAATATACAAAGAAAATATATTTTAAAATTTCAAAAGAAATTAAAAGGTAAAAATAAAATTAAAAAATTAAAATAATAAAAATAAAAAGTTATAAAGAAAATAAATTAAAATAAAAACAAAAAGGAAAGAAACTAAAAAGCAACCTTGTAATTACACAGTGTAATTACCACCAATTCTCACCTCCCCTTGAGAATGGGAGAGTGTAATTACACCCCTCCAATTACCCCCAATTCCATGCTGACCAAGTAATTACTTGGCCAAACAAACATGCCAAACTGTGTAATTACACCCAATTACACTCAAATCCATTTCCAAGGTGGCTTTCCAAAATAGGCCCTAATTGATGAGTTCAATTTTTTTTGATGTTAGGCTATTCCAGTAATCTGTGAGATTTTAAATCATTATATGTATGTAAAGCAAATAAAAACAAAAATAGAAAGCGGAAAAAAGGTGAAGAAAATTGTCCACTTCAGAGAATCTTTTACCTCAATCCAAATATGTCACAGATTTAGAGTCTGTGACAAAAAGGTTGCTGCAGTTCAGTTACAAAACTTTGTCTATATAATAGACCTATTTACATATTTGCATATTATACCACCAAACCAATTCCATACCATATTTCTACTAAGCAATGCATTCATTTTATAGAATCCCATTGCCATCTCATGTAAGTGATGTTCATACCATTTACTCTTTATTTCTCTCTGCAGTTCAGTGTACTGCAATAATAAACTAGAACCAAAATTACCAACTTTTGTAGTAAGTACTGCTTTAAAAAGAATTTTCTTTCCCTTGAAATTATGTCTTTTCTTCTTTAAAATTGTGAAACATTTTCTAGAATTGAGATCTTGCTCTCTTCTTGCAAAGAGCACATAGAGGTCTCGGGTTCGACTTATGTAATGGAAAAACATGTGGTAGAGGGCGCCTCCTTCTTTCGTGGACCCTATGCAGTGCGGATCCGAATTAGTCACTCTAGTGATTTTTGACCACTACTGCAACAATAAAAGGATAACTCGATGCCACAAAGCATCCCGCATTCATGCAGGGTCCCAGGTAGGGCATGTAGACAGCCTACCATAATGCAAGCATTAGTGGCTACTTTGACAGCTCGAACCTGTGACCTATAGATCACACGGAGATAACTTTACCGTTGCTCCAAGGCTCCCCTTCTACGACACTAATGCATAAATAAAAGAGGAAAAAAGGAGCAACTTTAAGTCAAGACTCAAGAGACATGGACTTAAATAAGTTCCTTTTAGCATAGTTCAAACTTGAAAAGTATTTATTCTTTTAAGTTTTTCCTTAAGTGTGTTCTTGCTATGTTGCAGATGGAAAAGACAAGTTGGTTGCTACTAGTGATATTAGTGTTGGTGCTTTTAGTAGGAGCAGAGGGAAGAAAATCAAGAATTCTTGATGAGTCGTCTTCTTCTTATGATTTAGTGTACACAGCAATAAGTTGCAGAGCACACAGTGCATCTATAAAAGATTTTGGAGGAGTTGGAGATGGAAAAACACTCAACACAAAAGCATTTCAAGAAGCAGTGAATCAGTTAAGTCAGTATGCATCAGATGGTGGATCTCAGCTTATAGTACCTGCTGGTCAATGGCTCACTGGTAGCTTCAATCTTACTAGTCATTTCACTCTCTTCCTTCAAAAAGATGCTGTTCTTCTTGCTTCTCAGGTACTCTCTTTTTTTTTTTTTGGTCCATTTCCCGAGGAAATGATTTCTTATGACCGATTACAATTTGAACAGAAGAAAATGACCATATACTCTCCTATGTCTTATTTAGCGATCTCGCGTTACTAGGCCGTGTAACTAAACATACAAATCCGATGAAACGGATCTCCTCATTTAGTTGTGAATGAAATATGACCTGCATTTGGAATTGAGACGTAATTGATTGATTGATACAGTACGTAGCTTCAGTATTAGGCTCAATCGTCTAGGGGAAAGCTTTAACACATACACACACAGACACTAAAGGGCAGCCAGGTGCAATACATCCGCATTCACGCATGATTCAGGGGATGGCCGCACCCCAAGGAAGTGATGTGGACAGCCTACTCGACTCTGACACTCTCTTAGTTAAATCAGTATATTAACATGATGTTTCTAAGAATTTGTACTATAGTTATTATTTGACTGAATAATTGAAATGGTTCAGGAAATAAATGAGTGGGCAGTTATAGATCCATTACCATCATATGGTCATGGGAGGGATGCAGCAGGTGGAAGGTACATCAGTCTTTTATTTGGCACTAACCTTACTGATGTTATCATCACAGGTAAAGTGTAAACAACCATCCTATATCCAATTTTTATATGCATTTAAGCTATTAATTTCTCAAAATTTTAGACATTTTTCTAAAAATTGTGATTTTTTTTCTTGTGTAAATGATTAGGTGAGAATGGGACAATAGATGGGCAGGGTGAACTTTGGTGGCAGAAATTTCACAGCAAAAAGCTAAAATACACAAGGCCTTACCTGATTGAACTTATGCATTCTGATAATATTCAGATATCAAATCTAACCCTTGTCAACTCTCCATCTTGGAATATCCATCCTGTTTATAGCAGGTGATTTTACTAAGCCAAAATCTTCATTCTTTCACTTGTTATCTATTTGCACTAAAGTTTATCAAGAATATTTGGTTATTGTGAAATTTCAGCAATATCATTATCCAAGGCATCACTATTTTAGCTCCAGTCAAATCTCCAAACACTGATGGAATCAATCCAGGTCTGTTTTTCCTTAACGTATTCAGGACAGCCTGGTGCACTAAGCTCCCGCTATGCGCGGGGTCTGGGGAAGGGCCGGACTACAAGGGTCTATTGTATGCAGCCTTACCCTGCATTTTTGCAAGAGGCTGTTTCCACGGCTCAAATCCGTGACCTCCTAGTCATATGGCAGCAACTTTACCAGTTGCGCCAAGGCTCCCTTTCCTCCTCAACGTATTCGAATGAGAAAAAAAGCTAATGATATGTTGATCAATATTAAAGTTTTCATTTCTTTGTTGTTTTTACAGATTCTTGCACAAATGTAAGACTTGAAGATAATTACATTGTATCTGGAGATGATTGTGTTGCAGTTAAAAGTGGTTGGGATGAATATGGTATAAAGTACGGAATGCCAACAAGTCAATTAGTCATCAGGCGCCTGACTTGCATTTCGCCTTATAGTGCTGCAATAGCATTAGGAAGTGAAATGTCAGGTGGGATTCAAGATGTGAGAGCCGAGGACATCACGGCCATCAACACGGAATCAGGGGTCAGGATCAAGACTGCTGTTGGCCGAGGCGGTTTTGTCAAAGATGTATATGTCAAAGGGATGACACTTCACACAATGAAATGGGTATTTTGGATGACTGGAAACTACGGATCACATGCTGACACTCATTGGGATCCTAATGCATTGCCTGAGATAAAAGGGATTAATTACCGCGATGTGGTGGCTGAGAACGTGTCGATGGCTGCTCGGCTGGAGGGGATTTCTGGGGATCCGTTTACCGGAATCTGCATGTCCAATGTGACAATAAGTATGGCAAAGAAGGCCAAGAAATATCCTTGGACTTGCAGTGATATTGAAGGAATTACCAGTGGTGTGCAGCCTCCACCTTGTCAGTTGTTGCCTGATCAGGGCCCAGAAAAGAGTGAAATGTGTGATTTTCCTACAGAGAGTTTACCTATTGATAACATAGAGATGCAAAGATGTTCCTATAGATTGAATTACTAATAAGCTCTACATAATGTATCTGCAATATAAGTTAATGAACTATCTGATATCTTAGTGTTTTCATCTTCAATGTTAGCCCTTGAATATCCAGCAAAATGTGTATACAACAACATTAACTACTACTACTACGCCTACATTTCAAATAAATTGGGGTCGGCAATATGAATCTTCACCGACCATGTCGCTTTTAAGCGCCAATATTGTACAAAATTAGATAAAACAAAAAGTACTAGAAGTCCGCTATATTTTCTACTAGCATAAATCTCTAACATGACTAGAAGACTTCTATCCAGCAAAATGTGCATTTCTTACTAAATTTCCAAGGTTTTCATATGGTGCCAGAGAAGCTTCATTAATAAGAAGCCAAATTATTATAACTAATGATACGAAATGGACCTTGTACCTAACTCGACCCCAAAAGCTAGCTCCTGAAGTGAGGAACTGAGGATTGCTCAAGATCATATAAGGAGCCTAATATTTGATCCCACAACCAATGTGAGAAAGTAAATCCCCCCCACACCCCACCCCCACCCCCCAAAAAAAAAACCCACGCCCGAGATTGGACATCTAGAGCGTGGACAACATAACATAGAAGCCCAACATCGGGTAAACCAAGAATTGGGATGAGTATGAATTTGATACCATGATAAGAAATGGACCTTGGCCTAACTCAACCTCAAAAGCTAGCTCATGAGGTGAAAGACTGCTATAAGGAACCTAATTTAATCCGACAGCCGATGTTGGAAAGTCAACAACTAACAGAAGGCAAATTATCGATAAAACACCCTGATAAGAAGACCAAGCAGAGATTCTTTCAACATGCTGAACACTACAGTTGAGCAAGAAGCATAAGCGAATCAAGTACTCCAGGCAAGTTCTTATAAATATGCATACAACTTCAAAAATGATTCACTCACTGTCCATTCTCACATGAACGATCTCCTTATAATGTCAAACCACTTGAATAGGTGAAATATTCAGGAAAACAAGCAGTCAGCAGTCAGGATTTCCTAGTTCTATCACCCAGAGAGAATCAGTATTTTGAAACATCTAATTGCAGGCTACCATTTAGCTTCCTTATACAACACCGATAAACCAGAACATAATAAGGGAATAAGTATCTGACTTAAGTCACTAACAATTTCTTGAACCCAACAGCTCCACCATATTTATTCAGTCATCATCACTAGGTAACATTACAAGTCTAATACAGTATATTAGAGAAGTTAAATAACCAAATTCTTATTGTATACATCATATAACCACATCTCTTTCAATGAGTTGGATCAGGATTAAATTTTACGGCTTCCCTCCATATGAGCTCCTTGATATTATCTTCAGTGAAAGATGGCTGCTCAAAGTCCAAACTGAAAGGCCTAGGACAAACAGGCTCCTCGTTGATATCATGAAGCGGTGCCAAGTACGGATGGGAGAGAGCTTCATCAACTGCAATAATCCAGTAAAAAAGGTCATTAACTAGCAAATATTGACAGAATATACTTAGTAGCATTTAGTAAATCTATAAAGGAACAGAATCCCTCGTAAATTCTTTACCAGTAATACGCCTGCTCGGATCAAAGATGAGCATTTTTTCAAGCAAATCAACAGCTCGGGGAGATGAATTCGGGAATCTGGCAGAAAATTGTTGCCTCGGGTACCTTGGGAGCTGCCTAACGTATCTTCGGGCATTATTACTACGGAGAAACCCGAGACTAGCATCATCAGGTGAGCCTATGAGCTATTGCAAAAACAAAAATAGAGCATGTCAGATTGAACTGCCTCAGCTCAAAGTGAAAACAAACTTCTAAATGCATGAATGCAGAAGTACAAATTCTATCTACTAAATGTACCTCAGTGATAAGTCTCAACTGGTGTACATAATCTCTGCCAGGGAAAAGGGGTTGTCTCGTCAATATTTCACCAAGTATGCAGCCTACTGACCAAACATCAATTGCCGATGTATACTCTGAACAATTAAGTAGCAACTCTGGTGCACGATACCAACGTGTCACACAGTATTCCATCATGAAATCTGTCTCAGTTGTCGTCCTTGCAAGCCCAAAATCTCCAATCTTTAGGTCACATTTTGCATTGACTAGCAAATTGCTGGGTTTTAAATCACGATGCAAGATGTTGGCAGAGTGAATGTACTTAAGTCCTCGCAATACTTGGTACAGAAAATGCTACAAAATTAAAGATGGCAACCGATCACATTATGATTTATAAAAATGCAGATAAATCCCAAACAAGCAAAATTCAGAACTACATCTTCAAATACTAATCAAGCTAGCTGGTTAGAGAAAACGAATAACGAATATGGGAACTTAAGTACACGACATAAAGTGTAGCTTACTCGGCAGTGTTCATCAGTTAACTGTTGGTTGGAATGAATAATCTGATGAAGATCAGTGTCCATCAGCTCATAAACAATGTACACATCATTGAAATTCTTTTTTTGAGGAGGCCTTATAACATCTTTAATTGCAATTACCTGTATATTCGGGGAATAAAAAAGTTGAATGTAACTGGGATTCAGAATCATTAAATATTCACAGGAAAGATTGTACAAGATCCATGTACTTGGAGGGGGGAAATAATACAACAACAAGAACAACAACAAACCCAGTGTAGTGTAATCCCACAAGTGGGGTCTGAGGAGGGTAATGTGTACACGGACCTTACCCCTACCTTGTGAAGGCAGAGAGGCTGTTTCTGATAGACCCTCGGCTCAGAAACCACAAATCAGCAATTAGTTACTGATACTTACCATAAATGCCTATGCTTCCCATCTTTTTAGTGATGAATCTACCATATGAATAATCAACACATCATCTTACTCTTAGCAATGGGTTAACACTTGACAATGAAACAGCATATTTTGAAAGGAGTATTCACTACAAACAGAAGTACTCATAATCAAGATTCAATTTTGTTTCCTACTCCTATTTTAAACAAAAGGGCTATCATTTCATAGTGTGATATTAGAAGCAAAGTAGTAATAGATGTCCAACTTTCTAGTGAATATACAAAGCAAAGTCAAAAATGAATTAATCTAAGGAGCATGGTGCAATATTGAGATTTCTGGAGAGGTGCAATACTTACATTCTCATGATCCATGTGACTGAGAAGCTTTATCTCTCTTAATGTCCTTTTTGCATCTATTACATTATCAAATGCATTTCCAATCTTCTTAATTGCTACTTCCTCACGTGTCTCCGAGTTCATAGCAGCACTGCATGCACCAAAATTACAAAAAATTACTGTAACATCTTCCCTTCACATACTAATAAAATAGAGGAAAAAAGTTCAACAGAGGGAACTCTTACAACAGTGAAAAGAAATTAAACAGAGGACAAGTAGCATATGATCTAAAACTTTAATATCCCTAATTAACAAAGACTTCAATGTCACAGGATATATCACGTGAAAAGATAACATATTGAACAACTTCAAAATCTTGCTTTAGATTAGTGAAACATGTAGATACAAGACAAAGTACAGTTTGAGCAGATAATAGTCTTGCCCTTCGTCCGAAAATTAGACTGTGTAGGTAGATAAAAAAACTATGTATATATACTTTATGTTGAAACCTCTTGACTTCTTGTGTATTTATTTCTTTATATTCTGACTCCCCTAAGTGAAAATCGTGATTCCGCCACTGATCATAACAAGGGAAACATAGAAGCAACCATACTCATATACCATACATGGAGTCACTTTAAGACACATCAATGAGCAAGCATACATACTACCTTCAATTGTCAAAAAGCTCTAACTTGAAAATTATTTAATGGAAACTCATCATAAGAGTATATATATATATATATATATAGGTTAAACGATGAGGAATAATTAACCTCAAAGGTAAAAAACTCAATCTCCATGCAGGGGCAAGCTTTGCTCCTCTTCAGATCATAGAGCACTATATATATGTACATCAGGTGGTAATATACACAAATATTCACATACCTGTAACTATTAGAACTGAAGAAACAGAGCTTAAACCTATGCTGTGCATATAAAAAAGTAAAATTTTCTTACCAAACCATGCCATTAGCACCACGACCAATAGGTCTAATAGGAGGAACATATTTTCTTGAAACTTCAAAAAGACTACCATGCACATTATACTGCACATATCGACCCCCATGCGTTGGAACTCCTCTTATGTTACTACTATGATCACCTGAACTTGAATCAACAGACATTTCTAAAACTTAACAGAAAAATTTAGACCAAAAAAGAAGAAGAGCCTTTGGACATTTCAGTTTGTTTTCTTCTTTTGAACTTTCTCTTCAACTTTCAATTTTCTAGAGAGTAAGTTAGAGGAAAAGCATGTTAGATCATGTGTCAACTTTTGAACTGGATTGCATGTCATTTGTTGTTGCCCGTGAAGGAAATTGACTTTTCTTTGAGGGATGGGAGTTTGCTTTTTTTTTTCTCCCCTTTACTTTCTCTTTATTGTACTGGATGAGTCCTCTTAAATTTTTCACCATACAGGTGGGAAAAAATTGACTACATAATGATGCTTCCATTACTTCATTTTTTTTTTATTTTACATGCATAGGTAATATATATACTAGCATTTTTGTGGCAGTGGTTGTGTTTTGGGATGTTAGGAAATATTCTTATTTTGCCTATATTTAGAGGTCGTTTAATACGTGGTTTGAAATAATTAATCCCATCATAAAATTTCGCATAAGACAATATAATATTTGGTTGGTTGCACAAGAAAAAAAAATATCCTATGCCCGCATTTCTAATGCAGCATTTGGTTGACAGTATTAAATAATATTGCATTAAGTTATGTGAGGATCTATATAATTTTAAAGCAAAATAAATAGGTGTATACATGGATTAAATTATTCAAAGATAAAAAGTTTCCATTTAAAGTTAGTAATTCATATACAACATTCGCATTATAATAAGTAACTAACTAGTACGCGAACTAGACGACCTTTTAAAGAGGAAACTACTCTAAATATCTACTACAGCATTGATCACTCACTTAAGGATAAACCAGACAAAATTTCAAAGTCAAACATTTAAACCCCTACTTATTGCAATACCTTATGTTAATATAACAATTACCCATATACCTTATTCAAAATCAGACGCTAAAAACCACTACGTATTGATGAAAATCATACAATATTGAGTAAAATTCTCATCATATGTGAAGTTGTATATACAATTGATTACTAGAGGATATCCAGATCATAAGGGAGTCACATGTGATCCTGACGGGCTTGAAATACCTTAGGCAATGAAGATAGTCGATTTGAACCATAAACTACAAAGACGCGCGAGATTTTGCATTTATCATTTTGTACTTGGAGGGAAAAAACGAATGGAAAAATAAAGTTACACGTTTAATTTATAAAACTGAAATAGATTTATCGTTCATTCCTATAGGTCATCCTAAGAGAATCTTGAATGACTTATTTTTTATAGTCACAAATTTTTCACGAAAATAATGCCTTTGAGATTGAACTTTGTCATCAATTAGTGACGCATGTATAGCAAAATAGATAGATTAGGCACTTGACAATTCCATCTACAAGTCAAATGTACAAACTAATTATCTTTAATGTAACATTCCTATTATCTTTTTGGTTACATGCTTTTGAACTTTTGCGCACTAATCCAGCAAATTCTTTTAAAGAAAACAGAAACACTAATTAGTATAAGAGAAGCACTGGATAACATGAAAAAATGCAGAGACGGGACCAAAAACATTACACCACCTACAAATTTTTTTTGTTTTTGAGCCACAAAGAAGCTCCTTAATATGTAAAGCAGTTCTGCCCTCAAAAATACTACGAAGTTCTTGCTACATCTCCTCGAGAGCTCGAATTGCCACCGTTTGATTATATAAACCATAAATTTTGACCAACTCTAGTAGCAAAGTCGAGCTGAAGCTCCCAACTTCTGTAAACAATACAATCAAACATAAAGTCATTCCTCCTTGCAGCTCCAGTAACCTTCCTAACTCAGCACTACAATGTGAATGTGACATCAAAAATATCATGGCAATTGAAAGTAAATCACACCTATTGTTTGTTATGCTTTGCAGTTCTGCAGTGCAAAGCATAGAACCAACTCTATATTGAACAGTGAAATGTCCACGTGGTGTCAGTCTGTCTTCTTATCGTGTTCATCAATCGCAGTCAATCTTTCAACTAGAGGAGGGTGAGAATAATGATAAGCCGAATACCAGGGATCTGTGTTCATAGCCGACAAGTTTTCTTCCTGCAAGATGTTGAACAAATTGGTATTACAGATATCTTGTTACAGGATTTGAAAGTTTCTTCTAAGTTGCAATGATTTGAAACCTAGAAATTACTATTATAGCTTTGAGTTCCGAAGAATTGTTCAGCATTTAGATTTGGAAAATTTTTTGTTATCAACATTTTAAGAATCATCCATGAACATAGATGGTATATGCAAACGGCTCAATCGCAAAAAAGGATATCATGGAGACACATTTAGGATAGAAGGAATGGCAACCTGCAGTTTCACAAGACCAGCTCGAAGTGCTGCAGCATAACCAAGCTTCTTTGCAAAAGCATCAGCCTTGAGATAAAAAAATTACAGTTCAGGTGAAAACATTTAGCATTAAAAAATAAGTCAAAATATAAAGGTAAATCCATACAACATAACGTCACCTGGAACTCAAAAGCACGGCTTACAAGATTAAGACCAAAGCTCACTAGGTGCTGGAGAGGTATGACAGTGTGCTGCAACCATGTTAAATTACATTTGAATAAATTAGAAAAAAATAGATTTTGCAACTGATAAATACCAGTTCTTATATTCTCAAGGCATGTCAACAACAACAACCCAGTAAAATCCCACTAGTGGGGTCTGGGGAGGGTAGTGTATACGCAGACCTTACCCCTACCCCGAAGGACTAGAGAGGCTGTTTCCGAAAGACCCTCGGTTCTCTCAAGGCATGTCAAATGACACAATATTGAACTTTGAACTGTTTGTATATGCATGATTCCTTAACGAAGAATAACACCCTTAACGTACAACCTTGATTGCCTATTCACAAGGTATGACACATCAATCACCATTACTTTATCATTGCCTTTGTCCAAAAAACATAATTTGCTCTCACATTGAGCGGCATTTCAGTAGCATCCTACTTAACCCAACGGCTAGATTGATCATTAACTATGGATAATATTGTATTAGTTCTTTTAAGCTTCAAATAATTCATCTTCTTTTTGGGTATCAGTTGAGCCTGCCGTATGTCGACCAAATGGGAAATATAAAAGCTACTAATATGTGGAACCTCAAATATATTAACTACAGATCAACAAAAACAATACTACCTACTTACAGATTCACTTGTGAAATATTGGCAAACCCAGTGAAGAAACTACCAATCAGTCTATCAACTACGCCTGAAACCCAAATCATTTGGCATCGACGATATGAATCTATCTATTTATGGATTCTCTAAATCTCATGCTTACGCATACAAGTCGGTATCACCGACATTGACATTTATGATGTTTTATTCATAGGTAAATTTGCATTGACTGCATTGCTTCCAAGAGATTTCACATCTTTGAGGGAAAAAATATTAAATTCCAGAACAATGATATCAAGGACAATGTTAATACCATTAGTTCCAAACGACCATGATAAGAGTAATTCAAAATCTGGAATGGAAGTCCCTTGAGTCAATAAACTACAGAGTGATCAATGTTCTTAGACATATATAAAAGAAAAAAAACCAGCCAATGATTTGAATAACATATAGGCTAGTAAATCTTCTGGATTTTGAAAATCAAATTACCATATCTAACCCTTCCCAATAGCCACACTGACCTACCAGATGTTTAATATAACCTTTCAAGAGCATAGTATTACCTGAAATATGATAAGTCCAATAAGAACTGGTTGGGTATCAAACCCAAAACTCTGAAACAAGTCCTTTGAATTCCTAACAAGAGTGTATCCTCCGAACTGCAATAATGTGAGGATCTGCAGAGAATAATACTCGTGTCAGAACAAGAAAAATATGATTTTACTGTCAGAATAAAGAATATAACTGTTTTCGAACAGAGTGTTCTATCAAAACAGAACCGCATAGGTGTTTTGTTTTCCTAATGCTGTAAAGAAACAAGCAATCAGATATTCTTGGGCCAATGCTGATGTACGGGGAGAAAAGGAAAAAGGAAACCCAACACGAAGAGGCATGGCAATCAGGTAAGGAAAAAAGCAGCCAGATATTCTTTTCTTCTTTTGAGAAAGCTAACAGTAGCTGCCAGATATTCTTTTCTTCTTTTGAGAAAGCTAACAGTATACTCATCAGCACAAAGAATATACTGGCAACCAAGAAGCTAAGATACTCTTTGGCCAAGTTAAATACATACCAAAAGTCAGACCAACAATATCCCCTAAACATAATAGATGAAGGATGAAGCTCCAACATAGTCATCGAATGTTGATGATAAAAAGAAGTCAACCATACCAGCATCTCTATTTCCTAATACTGTTACAACTGAGAATACAGCAGGTTTTTTGTAGCCTCACCAGACATAGGCATTCTACTTACCCTCAAATTTGAGGGTTGGTATAGCCACACCAAACATAGCCATTCTTCTTACCCTCAAATTGAAACCTAACTGTCTTTGCTATCCTCAAACTGAAGAGCCACCCAAAAACCCAACAGTGTAACTACACCAATTTCCTTAAAATCCTTGCCTCAACCTAAAAGGGAAAATCGAACTGACTCGAATCCTAGACATAAATGTGAGATAGGCCCCCTGGAACGAATCGAGTGCTAACCTCCTGATTATCTCCTCTTCTTATCATTTTCCGATCTAATGCAGTATTACAACATCTTTCAGGTTCATTCTAGTCCAAATTTCCCAAATAATCATAGTAAAGGAACACATATTATATAAAATCAATGAGTACTTCTCACTTCTCCTTCCCGTACCTTGGCAAGAAGGGAAGCATAACAAGAAGAGAGACTATGAGCTACTTAGGCTGATCAAGGGCTATCTCTGTTATAAATGAAGAAATGAAGGATTGGAAAAAGAAGAAGAAGAGATTGGGTGGGAGGAGACGAAAGACAAAGATGCAGTGAAAAGTAGGCATTGCGAGCAAGTGAAGAACAAATTGAGAGAGACTGAAGTCTGAGGGAGTGAAGATTGAGCGGATACCAGAGGAGAAAAATAGAACAAAATGGAGAAAAGAGGAAGCAAACACCCTTCTCCTGGTTATATCGAGGAGGCAAAAGTGACAGTTTGATTGTTTTATGCGCCAGGCAGGTTATAATCCCCAGATAAATATCCCCTAATAAGATAGTGAAATCAGATGCATATTAGTAAAGTATCTCTGGGAGTTATATCAGAGTGTTTTAACTCATCAAAAAAAGTTATATCAAGGTGATTCACATAGCTTGGATATATCAAACAGATGGGTCACATGTATAAATGATAATGGTACATACACTATTCACATGTTCAACAGATCAAAAATTGTTATTGCAAATGATAATAATGTGCACACTATTCATGTTTCAACAGATCAAATTTATCAAAAAAGACTCAAGTTTCAGTTTCTGACAACTTTAGGAACCAACTTTGTACAAAAATCGGAAACCAACTTGGTTTCTTGTCTACCATCATAAATATAATAAGTCAAACTAGTCCCACGATCTCTTAAAGAGAAATAAACTACATCATATAAATGGAACAACGGCAACATCTACTTGAACTGAAAACAGAATAACTGTTTTGGTTTAATGGCACGGGCTACATGAATTAATTTCCATACCTGGACAGCTATGAATGAGTACATCGTGTGATTAAGTTTCCAGTGCCCCAGCTCATGCGCAATAACAGCAACAACCTCCTCATCATTCTTGCACTACATACCACCAGCAAATAAATTAGAGGAAAGAAATCAAACTGAGAAAATGTTTGTTATGTTAGAATTTGGGTATTAGCATTGTAGAGTAATATCTAAATCATGCAGTCTTGCTATAAAGGATACCAGATGAGAGAAGCAGCCCTATCATATAATGCAGCATGCTATCCACGTTCTATCTCTTTGAATCACCAAGAACAACATTTTCTCGAAGTAAAAAGGAAAAAATTGAAGAGCCTCCTAATAAACATAAACACCTATGCTCATGGCTCAAAAAATCATTATATTTCAAGCTCAGATAATGGCCAAATGATAAAAAGGCTGTTACTCAATCAAGTAATCAACTAGGCATATGGTTATAGTCACCCATATGGATCCTCTACACCAATCCATGCTATTTAGGCATTACTAAAAAATAAGCATTGTAAGGCAAATTTGGGATTCTCTAAATCCCATACTTTCCCTACTGGATAACTAGTTAATGTGAGTTTTTAGTCCAAATTGTCCCTTATCTATAGAGTAGGTCTATTTTTGTCCCTTTAATATACCCTTGAGTATTTTTAATCCCTTAAGTTTGCTAAAGTGGAGCACATTTGGTCTAACTAACAAAAATGAATTAAAAACTAACGGTGCCACCATCAGCTATCCTAGACGTTTTGAAGGGGTTGGACATGGGATCAAACTCTGTCAAGCCTTCCAGTGATGCCTTGGAGACTATGTAAACAGTAATTTGGAATGGACCAATGGGGGTGTTTGAAGTTGACAAGTTTTCTGTAGGAACTAAGATACCAATTTCCATTCCTCGTATTTGTTTACCACCTGCAGAGGTATTTAATAGAAAGGGAAAGTGAATAAAACTAGCTTGTGTGGCTTTATAAAATAAAAGGAAGAGGAATACGTTGGTTTAACAGGTCACTAAGTGCATTAATTTAGTAATTTACTTGTTATTCTAATCATTTGGTGAGGGTGCAGTATTAATGTTTATGTATGTTGTTAGTGTGTACCTTCAATTCTGATAGTGTTGTTTCTGTAACTGAATAGTAAATAAAAAAGCATGTTAAAGTAGTGATAGGCAATTGCAAAGAAGCTTGCAGAACTAAGTGGGAACGGAGTGACACCACTATCATTGGAGGCGGAGACTCTGTTGCAGCTGTTGAAAACCAGGTATGAACCCTATTCTGTCTGTTAGTTTTTGACCCATTTCTGTTAGTTGGACCAAAGATGCTCCATTTTAGCAAACTTAAGGGATTAAAAATGCTCAAGGGTATATTTAAGGGACAAAAATAGACCTACTCCCATAGTTAAGGGACAATATTGGCAAAAAACTCAGTTAATGTCAACTAGTTGGTATCACCGGTATGATCCTTTGCTTTCATTTTTTTATTTCTTAGAAACAATACCAAACCTTATACTTTGACGCGGTGGATGGGGGAGAAAAAGAAAACTACATTCAAAATTTATGCAAGAAGATAACAGAAATTGTTTCCTGCAGCAATTCCTTCTGTGCAGTGGAATAAAAATTACATAGTCAAAATACTTTTTAACAGCTTCAATCTTTTTTATTGATTTTAACAGCTACAAGTTTTCTCATATAGATGGCATACACTCCTGTCATAAGAACCTACACATAGGAAGAAGCCTACAAAGTCGTCACCCTTACAATTAATTAAGGTTGCATCTGCAGGAAACCCGTCATCATATATCTTTGCTTTTCACCAAATCATGACCACGTTAGAACAATCTTTGAATTATCATAAAACAGTTTTTAGGAATCTGTAAATGGAGAACTCCTAACTTAATCAACTAAACTACCTAAGCCCAAAAAAAAATTTTAAAAAACAATTCATTAGCTAACAAACAGTGGACAGAACACAAAAAGGTAAAAGAGAAAAATGAAGGCAAGGTCACTTTAATCAGATTTAATAGCCACCACACCTGCTGGATTAGTGTATCATAGAGGACAATCCGTTTGTTCTTGAAGAATCCATACATGTATGCCTAGCAAAATTTTCAATACAAGATTAGCGCACAGGAGCAAGCGGGGTAAAATGCGAGGCAACAAGGCATAAGCACCTGGCTAAAAGTTACATTCTAGTGACAAATTCACAGACAACATAATTCCAACAAATGAGTGAAGAGGTAGATTTCCAACCAAAAAAGAAGGTTGATGCAGCCCTAGGGTTCACTGGGTAAATGGGCCCCTTAAATAATCTTGTGTCTTCTGCAAAAACTTTTTTATTTACCTTTACACAGACTTTCATTGTTGCTGATTCTATGAAATTAAACAAGTTTTCATAGAACGGGATGAAGATTTGGCTACCACTAACTAGTTAATTTTGGTAGCACGTCCAGGATATCATTGATCAAAACCCAATAGTCTAAGTTCTTACCAATGTACCATAACTTGCTAAAAAAAGAATGAAGAGATCCACCTGCACTATGCATCTCATTATTGAGGTAAAATTACTATTCATATATTCTTATTAGAACCAGTATTCATTGTCATACACTATGTGTTGTTTTTCATTTTTTACTTTACTTCCGAAAGTATATGGATAGCCTCTCTGATCTATATGTTTTGAATAAGTCATTCTCTCACCTTCAACAACAAAAAACGAAAGGAGTTGGTTCACTGGCACATGAATAAAAAATAACTTACTACGTCAAATAATATCCTTGATTATTTGGAAAAAGTAGTCAGTTTTAGATCAAATGCCCATTAATCGCCACTATGAGGGTGTTTGGCTAAGCTTATAAGATGGTCAAACCAGCTTATAAGCACTTTTCGGCTTATCTACGCGTTTGGTAAAGTTAAAAGTGCTTATAAGCCAAGTGCTTATAAGCCAAAAATAAGCCAAAAGCCATAAACTTGTCACCCCCAGCTTATGAATTTTTAGCTTATAAGCACTTTAAGTGTGACCAAGATTTTTACTATTTTATCTCTAAAATATTCCTTTTCAAAACAAAACTTCTACATCAATACCCACTACCTCACGTAGTTTTTCAACCTAAACCCCCCGCCTCTTCAAGTCTGCAATTCTCATTGTCTATTTGAGGTAAGCAAATTCTCTATTCCTTTGCATATTTGTATCTATGTGATTGTGTATTAATCTCTAAACTGCATGTAATAAACGGGGACATATCAAATTTTTGGTGTATTGCTTTCTAAGTATTGTGGTGATGAAGACAATGTTTCTCTTCAAATATTTTATCCTATTTAGGTTTATTCTTTTACTGAGAAACTTTTGTCAATTTATTAATTATTATAACTTATGATACAAATAGAATATTTTGTATTTGAATCGATCTGGATCTAAAATTTTGAAGAAATTACGCATTTATAAGTGTAAACAGTTCTAAGGTTATTCAAGCCATTTTAACAGAAAAAAAGAGCTTATCAGCACTTTTTATCAAATACTGCAGCACCTTATTATCAATTTCAGCACTTGTATCCAAACACGTAACTGCTTATTTATTAAATCAGTTTCAGCATTTAAAAGTGCTTTTCAGTCCCTAATGCTTATCAGCTACTTCAAATCAGCTAATCCAAACGGGCTCTATATAACCAGCCCATTCATCGCCCAATAGCTTTAGCATACTCACCTACTCACTTTGCTGTCTCCAATTAAAGACAAGAGATCCATGAGAGCTTCTCAGACTTAATAACATGATAATCCAGAAAGAAAAGGAGAGATAACCCTATAGACACTTAATAACATAATCCACAAATAAAGTAGAGACAACTCCACAGAAATTTACCACCAAAATAATTCCTACACATCAACAGTTGAGTATCATACTTAAGTTTGTGCAAGACCTTGACCTATTCTTTTCAACCAGGGGACAATCCAAACAGATTTTCCATTTAAAATATCATTCTGATCTTATAATGGCATCAATAAAAAGGCGGAAAACTAAGAGAACTAGCCTGTCAACCTACATCAAATGAGATTACAGAAAGAGACCATAGCACAACCAACTGAATTATGTGATTGGCTTTCCGCATAAATGTTGTAGAAAAATAAAAGATTTCCAAACTAGAGAGTTAAGTAACAGTAGACAAATCCTAAAATTCAAATTATCTTCTAAAGCCTAAGACCAGCCAACCACTGAAGACATAGAATGTGTCAGGATTTCTATGTAGAATGGGTGAAATGAAACAAAGCAAATGTTTAACCACCATGAAGAGACCAACAGAATAAACGAAAAGGAGTTCTCACATTGCTATGGCTCGACCTTGTGGACCCATCAACCACAAACAACTTCTTTAGGGGAAATTTAAGCGAGGAAGCCAGATTCTCAATCTTCGACCTAAGTTCTCCTTCCGGAAGCTGCTCATTCAATGAAACTTAATTATCAAATCAGGCTGCAGGAATTTCTTTTCCCTTCTCTTTGGGAGTTCTCTTCTTTAACGGTCGGTAGATTACTTACTGGAGTGAACTTGTTGAAAAGTGGAGCAATCAGAATAGGGTAAAGAGTCATCATAACAAGAGACAGGACGAGCATAAATCCCCACAAGTAAATGGCCAAGTAAGGACCTCCCTTCTGCAAATCAAGAATCGATTTTATTGTTAGGGGAAACGGATACAATATCATCTCTTGCCTTTAAGATGGAGATATAAGAAATGTTCATGGTCAACGTAATTAGAATACTGATCCGAAACAACAGTAACATCTCAAACAGAAATGAACAACTACATAATGATAAGATCTTGAATTTGAACCATAACCACAAAAGGAAGTTCCTGTAGTCCCAAAAACATGAGTACCTGTACTATAACAATGATGGCAGCAACAATGGGAGGACCAATTACAATTGCCAAAGCAATTCCTTTGATCATGTCTCTGAAGAATAACCATACTGTTTGCTGTATAAGAATGATAAATTCAAGTTCAAAATAGACAAGTTAACTGCCTAAATAAGTAGACATATGGAAAGTAAATAAAAGAGATAGTAGCTCCTTAAACTGGAAGAAAGTACTGCTCATTTCCAAGATATACCTTGTTGAAACCATGGCGGGACTCGATCACAAAAGTTGAGTACAATGAAAATGGCAAATCAGTGATCTGTAAAGGAAAAAAAGAAGTCTTACCACAAAAATATGAAGATGAGCACAAGTATAACTTTCTGAATGCTATCCAGACCACTTCAACATATGTGGACATAGATATCACCACACTGCCAAGTGCATCAATCTAAATGCTTCTCGGAATAAGTTTCAGCCTATTATTTGTGTCATGGCAAAAGAGGATTCCAACAAATATTCACTAGAAGAAATCAGTCTTTATCTAGCTGTCTAAATGAGCTCAACTTGTAAAATTGCATCACCATTAAATCCATAAACTGAAAATACGGCAAGAGACTTGCCAATTGTTGCTAACAATGTTTCAAATCACTACGTTGGATGTCACTTAACGTTTGTCAGGTCTTAACAGTGTTGTCAAAGGCTCATTTAAGGCGCGCTTAAGCCCTAAAGCTCAGAAAAGCTCAAGGAGGGCGCTTCACCTCTCTTTAGTTGCGCTTCAGTGTAAAGCAAGGCACTAAGGCATGCACTTCATTGCCCATGAGTTCTCTCTTGAATTGAGTGCCACTAAACAACAACTATAATTAGAAATAAGTGTATTAGCTGCTAAAGGAAATATTATGACTGAATTTATTACTTTGTTCTTGAATTACATATCATTTTTATTTATTTCCTTCATTGCGCCTTTTTTAACTAAAGCCCACACTTTAAGTGCGCTTTACGCTTAAAGCCCAAATAGACGTAGAGCGCTTTTTAGAGCTTTTCGCCTTTGACAACACTGGGTCTAAGCAGGTTCTAAATCCCTGCGTCAAGCATAAGAGCAAAAATCTCATGGAACTGACCCCCCAAATAGGAAGAGCACTTTCCCACATGCAAACCTTGCCCTAAAGCAATTTATTTTCTGAACCAAAAAAAAAAATTCATCTTCTTTTTGGTTGAGAAAGATAACATTTTCTATTTTGATTTTCTAGGTATACAAGTATAATTTAATCCTCTGCGCCATTTACATATTACTATGTGATGAGTCAAACAAGCTTTAGATATTTTTAAAAATGGAAATTATGATTTATAGCAATTTTTATGTAGCTTCTAAATATGAAAATTTTATTTCAAAAAAATGAGGAACCAATGCTCAAATACACATAAACAACTAGATGCTTGAATATGTGCACTTTTATATATATATATATATATATATATATATATATATATATATATATATATATATATATATATATTGAACTTTAAACCATTTTTTTATGTTTACATAATCATCCACATTGCTCTGCTATTTATTCTACAATTTCATTTTTCTTTATTATATATGGAAAATAAAAATTTGCAAGCTTATGCCTGCCTCAACACTAACATCTTGCCCATGATAGGTATACCACGCCACGCCCCCTAGACAATGGTTGAAGAACAAAAAAGAAAATCAGGTTGAACTCTAAGGGGTGAAGCAGAGACAAATTAAACAACTTTGACTAATGTCAATCCCGAAGGAGACGAGAGGATGAACCCAATGGCGAATGGTACGGAGTGAAGGATGCAAGGCACTCGCATGGAAATCATGCAATATGAGGTTACCTAGAGAGAGGACAAGTCAACAAGAAGAATGTGTTTAAGGCCATACAAAGTATCAAGGTGTCAAATAGGCTTCTTTTTCATATGGTGTGCAGTGTGGAATGCAGTTCTGCATTTCTCTGCTGATAAACTAAGAATAAGGAGACAGAGTAAGTTGATGTTGCATGTGCAAAGAGGATTAGAGATATGCATATATGCGGTGCAAAGTTGCTTCACGTTTGTGCGCCCTTGTTTTTGTTCTTTATCATCGATAGAGTCTTATCGAGGAAGTAGGATGAGGCAAGTGCATCTATACTACGAAAGCGCGAGGAGAAAGAGGAGCACAACTTAGGAAGGTGGTGCCCGAAACTATGGAACGGAGGAACGGAAATTTTTTCCAAAGCAGCAAGAAGGATGTGACTTGTGAGAAGCAAAAAAACTCATATATGTTTCAGTCATATTTTTGGAGTAAAAACGCTTTGTGCACCGGAATCCGGACTGCCCTTTATATTGTTGTATATAGAGTTGGGCAGGACGGATGGATATATCTATGCCAAAAATTACGTATTTTCTACCAATATTTCCATGTACTATTAATGAAATCACTTTTGATTAGTCAAAAATTCTAATTAGGAGCTGAATAAGGTCCTGTTTTTTTATAATTTTTTGATAAGGGAGGTCTTGTTTTTCTTATATTTTGATGGAAACATAGTCTATATATTTTCAGATGAACATATTTATACCAAAATATGAAGGGAAAATACTGAAAGTACTCACCTAACATAATGGATGGTTATCACATAGTTTGAAAAGTAGAAATTCAATAAAAAGGTCTTTCAATGTAGAGTCCAAAAGCACACGTTTCAACTAATCATGGTTAAATCCTTAGTTATATATCACAAAGACCAAATTAAAGTTTTTCAAATAAGAAGATCGAGGTTTTCTAATAATTAAGATGACACAGCAAAAAAAAAAAAATTCCTAATATGCTGAAGGTTTTATTTAATTCAGTTTTGTCAAAGCTAAACAAAATCATGGTGATAAAGGTCCAGTGCAACAATTCCAGGAAAACATCAACCATCCTATTTCTAGAGGGAGGGGGGAGCCAGATGGAAATATTCATATGCACCTGCGACCAAACCATAACTCCAGCTAAAAATGCTAGTGTGTGAAATATTTCATTCTCTGCATTGAGACCAAGGTATATCAAAAAGTCTCCTGATATCTGCGATCAAAAAAGAAACACAGGTCAACAATGAGCAGAGAAGCGGAAACGGCTTCGCAAGAGAAAGGCTCAATCACTCACCTTCCAAAACCAAGGTAATATCCGGAAATATAGTATGGCAGAGTCCATCAATATGGTAACAAACTCGTGGACAAAATGAAAATTACTGAAAAGAATTAAAATACCAAAAGAATTAAAAAAGATGGCCAAACAAGATAATGCAAGAATTCGTGAAGTTAGATAACATTCCATGAACAAAAGGAAGCATACCTTTTGTCGAGACTATATGCCTGGGACTTCTTGAATTTTTCCTGGCTGATCACTCCCTCCAGAGGTTTTGGAAGTGTTGGCAATTTAAGAGCCGCATGTTGCCGTAAATCAAGGTATGTCTCAAATATGTACATTAGTATCATGAAACCTGGAAAGTTCAAAAGCACAATAAGAGGGAAATCACAACGTTTCTTTATAAAAAGGAGAAGATACATTACACCATATAATAAATAAATAAATAAACAAATAGAAGGAGAGTATATAACAGAATGTGACAGCAAATAGCCAGTTAACTAATAAGTAATCCGAAAGAAGGATCCAATTTACGGTGATGAAGACCACAAAGAGAATAACAAATTGAAGCCAAGCAAATTAACTTGCCAGCCAAATATTAAAAAGCAACAACTTCAATTAAATTGCCAACCAAATCAAGACAGGGATCCAGCATCAATCAATTAATAAATTAACAAAAACGAAACCACCATTATCTAATCCTAATTTCATACAAGCTTGATAATACCACTAAAAGGCATCCAAAATGGAAATAGAAGGAAAAAGTATCATAGCTTGAGGCAAATGATAAATATCTAAAACAATTTTAAGGCAGAACTTCAGTTAAATTCGTCTCTATTGTTCCAATTTTATCGTATTGTCCACAGAAGAATGTTTAGCACCATAGTAGTAATGATCCTGATAGTATGATCCTGAAAGAAAAGCACTAAGTTCATAAACTTCCAACTCAATTCCTTATGGAGTCTGATTAACCACTAATTCCTTTACTGATAAGTGAAAAACTACCGCTCCCTGATATTAACTATAAGTGAAAATTAATGACGATTTATGCAAAACTTAGCACACCCCTATAATCTCTATATTTCTTCCTTTCAATTTTAATCAGATGAACAATTCAAGGTGAAGGTATATTTTACAAGATACTTCCCAATTACCAAAACATGCCCCATGTAGTTCAGTTTTCCTACTTTGAGTGCATTTGCCCAATGAACTCTATCAAGTACAGTTACTAAGAACTCACAATAATTGTACAATGTTGGATTATTTCAAAATCTAGCCTACTATCAAGGGCGGATGTAGTTAAAAACTTACGGTTAGTTCATCCTAAACCCAGTAGCTTCGGCTCGAACTATACGTATATGTGTACAAAGCCACTAAACAAGTACTAGCGAACGTATATAATCCTAAAGTGCAATTATCCGTCTATACAGGCAGATTCGAATGAATTTGTTAAATAAGTAAAACCTAATTATTTGGAAATGCAAAAGCAAGAAAGAATAAATGAATAGCTATAATGCGTGTGTACAGGGTAAGAGAGAGAAAGTTTGAGAGCATACCGACAACCGATTCCAAGTATGGAAATGCCATGGATGACTGACTCAGTGCAGCAACAAAGAAAACGTGAGAGAGATGATACAGTGACGTTTTTTTGGGCGATATACTTGTATACAAATTGCTTTTGCTATAGTGAATACGGACAAGTCGTTTTTAGCGCCTAATTAATCGCATACCCTGATTGAGACTTATAAATCGCATTGCGACTTTTATATTGCGCCGCCCATTGACACAGAAAAAGCTCAAAGTAGTTCCTAAGTTTGGGCTTAGACTCAAAATCATCCCTGAAATATATACTAGAACACTAATAGTCCCTATCGTATTTGCAAATATGAAATTAGGAGACAATATTTTTTTTATTTTGGTTGTTTTTCAAATGATAAAAGATCTATGGTTGTGACTTCAACCTAGGTGGTTACCAAACGGGTTGTAAACTCTAGGGCAAGTTTGATTAGTAGGGGTTGTAATATAGCAATCACACGCAATTGCCCACTCTATACCTCTCGGCAGTTGAGTGATTTTGCCCAATTTGGCTTTCTCAAGTCCAAATGGGTATTGCACAAATCAAGTGATATATGCTCAAGTCGGGTCTTACTATCTCTAGATTTGACCCTTTAATTGGGGCTATCAATTTCTTGAGTTCACCCCAATTTCTTGTTAGCCTCCTAGACTTAGTCTCTCTTTCTCAAGTAGATTCTAAGTCAAATAGGCATGAATCAATGTTTGCAACCATTAATTCTTGAATACAAGCATGAACAAGGCTAAATATCACTAACTCAATCACAAACAAGCCCTAAATTAAACACCCATTAAGTACCCACGCTAGGGTTGGGCCACAACCCTAGCTAGAAATTTAGCTACTCGTGAAAAAAGAAATTAAGATAGAATGCATAACAATTGATTAGAGAAAGAAAATATAATGTTTAGAAGTTAATCTAGTAAAAAATTACTCAAAACAACAAAGAAAACGGCTCAAGTGCTCTTCCCAAAACAAAACTTAACCTAAAAATGGCAAAAAGTTCTATTTATACTAAGCTGAAAATATCTGACAAAAATGCCCCTGTGAAGGTTGTGCGGCCGCATAATTATGTGTGCGGTCCGCACAATGAGCTTCCGCGGCCGCACAATTATGTGTGCGGTCTGCATTCCTAGAACTTGGTTTTGACTTCTTTGCCTCGTTTCTCAATATTCCTGTTCAAAACCACATTTCATTTGTTCTTGGTATTGAGCTAAAACGCAAGTAAAAGAGAGCAAATAAGCGGTTAAAATCCCTACTTATCAGGACCCCAACCAACGGCTCGGGAAGCGCCTGAAGGAGAAGGTGATAGGGTGAGCATGGTCTTGGGAAGCGCCAAAAGAGAAGGTGATGGGGTAAGCATGGTCTCGGGAAGCGCCCAAAGGAGAAAGTGATGGGGCGAGCCTACGACTGATTTTCAAAATGTTGGAGGCTCAACAAGCAGCGATAGCATAGCTGCAGAATCAAAACCACGCCCCTAACAAGGTCGAGCCCGAACGATCCCATGAAAGTATTCGGAGAGACGAATAAATTACCAAAAGACCGGGTGAAGCAGAGCTTGGGGAAACTTCGGAGGTAATGAAGATGCTCGAAGCGTTAACCAAACGGGTAGAGTCAAGCGAGAAAAACATTCAGACCAACGATAAGAAGGTGGAAACATACAACTCCAGGGTCGATCAGATCCCAGGAGCACCTCTGATATTGAAGGGACCAGACTCCAAAAAATTTATCTAGAAGCCCTTCCCCCCTAGAACTTGGGCTTGGCACTTTGGGGCTTCTGCAGTCCGCATAAAAATGAGTGCGGTCTGCACTCATTGACTTTGGACTTGAACCCAGCTCTCCGATTCTTCACTTCTGCGGACCACATAATAATGAGTGTGGCCGCACTTGACTTCCTGTGGCCGCACAATTTCGGTGCGGTCCGCATGCTTTCAGTTGGCCAAAAGACTAACTCTCTGAATCTCCTCTACTACGGACGCACTAGAATTGTGCGGTCCGCACTATTGGCCTTTTTGCCCTCTTTTGGTTCTTGTTCACTTTTGACTCCTTTATGAGTTGATTTTGACTTCTTTGCCTCGTTTCCCAATATTCCTGTCCAAAAGCACATTTCATTTGTTCTTGGTATTGAGCTAAAACTCAAGTAAAAGAGAGCAAATAAGCGGTCAAAATCCCTACATATCAGGACCCCGACCAACGGCTCGGGAAGCGCCTGATAGAGAAGGTGATGAGGTGAGCATGGTCTCGGGAAGCGCCCAAAGGAGAAGGTGATGGGGTCAGCATGGTCTCGGGAAGCGCCCGAAGCAGAAGGTGATGGGGCGAGCCTACGACTGATTTTCAAAATGTTGGAGGTTCAACAAGCAGCGATAGCATAACTGCAGAATCAAAACCACGCCCCAAACAAGGTCGAGCCCGAACGATCCCATGAAAGTATTCGAAGAGACGAACAAATCACCAAATGACCGGGTGAAGCAGAGCCTGGGGAAACTTCGGAGGTAATGAAGATGCTCGAAGCGTTAACCAAACGGGTGGAGTCAGGCGAGAAAACAATTGAGACTAACGATAAGAAGGTGGAAACATACAACTCCAGCGTCAATCAGATCCCAAGAGCACCTCCGATATTGAAAGGACCAGACTCCAAAAAATTTATCCAGAAGCCATTCCCCCCTAGAATTTGGGCTTGGCACTTTGGGGCTTCTGCAGTCCGCATAAAAATGAGTGCAGTCCGCACTCATTGACTTTGGACTTGAGCCCAGCTCTCCGATTCTTCACTTCTGCGGACCGCATAATAATGAGTGTGGCCGCACTTGACATCCTGTGGCCGCATAATTTCGGTGCGGTCCGCATGCCTTCAGCTGGCCCAAAGACTAATTTTCTGAATCTTCTCTACTACGGACGCACTAGAATTGTGCGGTCCGCACAATTGGCCTTTTTGCCCTCTTTTGGTTCTTGTTCACTTTTGACTCCTTTATGAGTTGATTTTGACTTCTTTGCTTCGTTTCCCAATATTCCTGTTCAAAAGCACATTTCATTAGTTCTTGGTATTGAGCTAAAACGCAAGCAAAAGAGAGCAAATAAGCGGTCAAAATCCCTACTTATCAGGACCCCGACCAACGGCTCGGGAAGCACCTGAAGGAGAAGGTGATGGGGTGAGCATGGTCTCGGGAAGTGCCCAAAAGAGAAGGTGATGGGGTCAGCATGGTCTCGGGAAGCGCCCGAAGGAGAAGGTGATGGGGCGAGCCTACGACTGATTTTCAAAATATTGGAGGCTCAACAAGCAGCGATAGCATAGCTGCAGAATCAAAACCACGCCCCTAACAAGGTCGAGCCCGAACGATCCCATGAAAGTATTCGCAAAGACGAACAAATCACCAAAAGACCGGGTGAAGCAAAGCCTGGGGAAACTTCGGAGGTAATGAAGATGCTCGAAGCGTTAACCAAACGGGTGGAGTCAGGCGAGAATACAATTGAGACCAACGATAAGAAGGTTGAAACATACAACTCCAGGGTCGATCAGATCCCACGAGCACCTCCGATATTGAAGGGACCAGACTCCAAAAAATTTATCCAGAAGCCCTTCCCCCCTAGAACTTGGGCTTGGCACTTTGGGGCTTTTGCAGTACGCATAAAAATGAGTGCGGTCCGCACTCATTGACTTTGGACTTGAACCCAGCTCTCCGATTCTTCACTTCTGCGGACCGCATAATAATGAGTGTGGCTGCAATTGACATCCTGTGGCCGCACAATTTCGGTGCGGTCCGCATGCCTTCAGCTAGCCCAAAGACTAACTCTCTCAATCTCCTCTACTGCGGACGCACTAGAATTATGCGGTCCGCACTATTGGCCTTTTTGCCCTGTTTTGGTTCTTGTTCACTTTTGACTCATTTATGAGTTGATTTTGACTTCTTTGCCTCGTTTCCCAATATTCCTGTTCAAAAGCACATTTCATTAGTTCTTGGTATTGAGTTAAAATGCAAGTAAAAGAGAGCAAATACGCGGTCAAAATCCCTACTTATCAGGATCCTGACCAACGGCTCGGGAAGCGCCTGAAGGAGAAGGTGATGGGGTGAGCATGGTCTCAGGAAGCGCCCAAAGGAGAAGGTGATAGGGCCAGCATGGTCTCGGGAAGCGCCCGAAGGAGAAGGTGATGGGGTGAGCCTACGACTGATTTTCAAAATGTTGGAGGCTCAACAAGCAGCGATAGCATAACTGCAGAATCAAAACCACGCCCCTAATAAGGTCGAGCCCGAACGATCCCATGAAAGTATTCGGAGAGACGAACAAATCACCAAAAGACCGGGTGAAGCAGAGCTTGGGGAAACTTCGGAGGTAATGAAGATGCTCGAAGCGTTAACCAAAAGGGTGGAGTCAGGCGAGAAAACAATTGAGACCAACGATAAGAAGGTGGAAACATACAACTCCAGGGTCGATGAGATCCCAGGAGCACCTCCGATATTGAAGGGACCAGACTCCAAAAAATTTATCCAGAAGCCCTTCCTCCCTAGAATTTGGGCTTGGCACTTTAGGGCTTCTGCAGTCCGCATAAAAATGAGTGCGGTCCGCACTCAATGACTTTGAACTTGAACCCAGCTCTCCGATTCTTCACTTCTGCGGACCGCATAATAATGAGTGCGGCCGCACTTGACATCCTGTGGCCGCACAATTTCGGTGCGGTCCGCATGCCTTCAACTGGACCAAAGACTAACCCTCTCAATCTCCTCTACCGCGGACGCACTAGAATTGTGCGGTCCGCACTATTGGCCTTTTTGCCCTCTTCTGGTTCTTGTTCATTTTTGACTCCTTTATGAGGTTATTTTGACTTCTTTGCCTCGTTTCCTAATATTCCTGTTCAAAAGCACATTTCATTAGTTCTTGGTATTGAGCTAAAACGCAAGTAAATGAGAGCAAATAAGCGGTCAAAATCCCTACTTATCAGGACCCCAACCATCGGCTCCGGAAGCGCCTGAAGGAGAAGGTGATGGGGTGAGCATGGTCTCGCGAAGCGCCCAAAGGAGAAGGTGATGGGGTCAGCATGGTCTCGGGAAGCGCCCGAAGGAGAAGGTGATGGGGTGAGCCTACGACTGATTTTCAAAATGTTGGAGGCTCAACAAGCAGCGATAGCATAACTGCAGAATCAAAACCACGCCCCTAACAAGGTCGAGCCCGAACGATCCCATGAAAGTATTCGGAGAGATGAACAAATCACCAAAAGACCGGGTGAAGTAGAGCCTGGGGAAACTTCGGAGGTAATGAAGATGCTCGAAGCGTTAACCAAACGGGTGGAGTCAGGCGAGAAAACAATTGAGACCAACGATAAGAAGGTGGAAGCATACAACTCCAGGGTCGATGAGATCCCAGGAGCACCTCCGATTTTGAAGCGACCAGACTCCAAAAAATTTATCCAGAAGCCCTTCCCCCGAGTGCGGCACCCAAGCCGATCCCAAAGAGGTTTCGGATGCTCGACATTCCCATGTTTAACGGGACCACGGATCCAAATGACCATGTAAATTCCTATACATCCACGGTCAAAGGAAATAATTTGGAAGATGACGAAATCGAGTCGGTGTTGCTGAAAACATTTGGGGAAACTTTGTCCAAGGGAGCAATGATATGGTATCACAACCCGCCTCCACATTCCATTGACTCGTTTGCTATGCTTGCAGATGCTTTCGTAAATTCCCATGCCGGAACCATCAAGGTCGATACTAGAAAGTCAGATCTTTTCAACGTCAAACAAAGGGATAACAAAATGCTCAGGGAGTTCGTGTCAAGATTCCAGATGGAGCTGATGGATCTGCCACCAGTTGCGGATGATTGGGTTGTTCAAGAATTAACTCAGGGGCTCAACCCCCGAAATTCCGTGGCCTCTCAAAAGCTAAAACAAAATTTGGTAGAATATCCGGTGGTAGCCTAAGCCGACGTCCACAAAAGGTACCACTCGAAAATAAGGGTCGAGGACGACCAACTCGAGGCCCCTTTTTGATTGTGTACCCCATCAGAACCAATGATAGATCTAAGAGATCCATTGATCAGGAGCCAAGACCGGTCCGAGATCGATATCAACCATGCAGCGCGGACAGGAGGGGAAAGGGATCTGGGCGTCACCCAGCAAGGAACGAGAAGAGAAGCGATCGAGGGCTAAGCGGCCTAGGCTTGATGAGCAGGAACGAGTTTGCCAAGTCACTCGGGAGTAGGGAAGCGCCAAGTTATTGGAGTATAACTTCAACATAGATTTTGCAAGCATCATGTCGGCCATATGGCGCATTAAAGAGACCAGGTGGCCCCGATCATTGCAGTCCAATCGAACTCAGAGAGATCCTAATTTGATGTGTAAGTATCACGGCAATCACAGTTATAGGACCGAAAATTGCTGACAGTTAAGAGAAGATGTTGCTCGACTATTCAACAGTGGGCACCTCCGAAAATTCCTATGCGAGCGAGCCAAAAACCACTTCAGAAATAGGGACACCAACAAACAGGTCAAACTAGAGTAGCCTCAGCACGTGATCAACATGATTATTGGGGGAGTCGATGTACCCCAAGGGCCAATGATAAAACGCACTAAGGTGTCTATTACGAGGAAAAACGCACCCGGGATTACGTTCTGGAAGGAGCTATTTCGTTCAGCGATGAAGATGCCGAGGGCATCATACATCCTCATAATTATGCATTCATAATATCTGTACTTATCAATAAATCACAAGTTAAATATGTGTTGATTGATCCAGGTAGCTCGGCCAACATCATCAGATCAACGGTCATAGAGCAACTGGGGTTACAGGATCAAATTGTACCAGAGGTCCGGGTATTAAATGGGTTCAATATGGCATGTGAGACCACGAACGGAGAAATAATTTTGCCGGTAAACACTACCGGGACGACCCGAGAAACAAAGTTCTATGTGATCGAAAGGGATATAAGGTACACGTTGAGGGCGGTACCTTCAACCTTACACAAAGCACTAAAATTTCCCACGCCGGTGGGATCAAAACGGTCTACGGAGAACATTCGGACACAAAGGAAATGTTTGTTATCGATGAAGTGATCCCGGTGCCCGCAGCCTGAACATCGAGAAATGAGGAACTCACCAAAAAAGAAGAGACTAAATAGCAATCAATGGCGCCGGCCTTGGTCGAACCAGAGAGACATGAATAACAAAGGGTAGACGATGAGGACAATTACGGTGTCCCGAGATCATTCATATCCCCCGATGACACCGACGCCACCAAATCAACGATTGAGGAGTTAGAGGAAGTTATACTAGTCGAGCACCTACCGGTTCGAAAGGTATACCTGGGCACGGGGTTAACCCCCAAGCTCAGGAAAAAACTTATAAAATCTCTTAAATCTAACATCGACTGTTTTGCTTGGTCCCATTTACACATAACAGGGATCCCACCGGAGGTAACCATTAATAAGCAGAGTTTGGATCCGAAGTTCCATCCGGTCAAGTAGAAGAGAAGGCCATAGTCCGAGATCAAACACGCGTTCATCAAGGATGAAGTATCCAAACTCCTAAAAATAGGTTCCATCCGGGAGGTTAAATACCCGGATTGGTTAGCTAATGTAGTAATAGTACCTAAAAAGGAAAATAAACTGAGAATGCGTGTAGATTATAAGGACCTAAACAAAGCATGTGCAAAGGATTCTTTCCCTTTTCCTAACATCGATCGAATGATCGAAGCAACGGTCGGGCACGAGATACACAGTTTTCTCGATGCCTACTCCGGGTATAACCAAATTCGGATGGACCCGGACAATCAAGAAAAGACTTCTTTTATAACAAAATTCGGTACCTACTGCTATAACGTAATGGCGTTCGGATTAAAGAATGACGGTGCCACCTACCAACGCTTAGTAAATCGGATGTTCAAAGAACAAATAGGAAAATAAATGGAAGTTTATATTGACAATATGTTGGTCAAGTCACTGCGATCAGAGGACGTTTAGAAACATTTGCAGGAAACATTCGACATATTAAGAAAGTACAACATGAAGCTAAACCTAGAGAAGTGCGCATTTGGGGTCCGGTCGGGCAAGTTTCTCGGTTTCATGGTATCTAATCGAGGGATAGAGATCAACCCTGACAAAATAAAGTCCATAAAGGACATCACCATAGTCGACGCAGTTCAAAGACTGACTGGGCTAAAGGCCGCAGTGGGCCGGTTCATCTCGAGATCGTCGGATAAGAGCCATCAGTTGTTCTCACTATTGAAAAAGAAGAACAATCTTTCTTGGACTCTGGAATGCCAGCAAGCTTTGGAATAACTCAAACAATACCTATCGAGCCCCCCCTTTGCTGCACACTTTGAAGGCAGATAAACAACTATACCTCTACTTGGCGGTTTTCGAGGTGGCGGTAAGTGGTGTCTTACTCCGGGAGGAAAAAGGTATGCAATTCCATATTTATTATGTTTGTTGAACCCTGGGCGATGCCAAAATGGGGTATCCTCACCTAGAAAAGTTAGCACTCGCCTTACTAAGTGCTTCTAGGAAGCTAAAAACCGTACTTTCAATGCCACCCCATATGTGTCGTAACCTCTTACCCGCTGAGGAATATCATGCATAAGCCCAAGCTCTCGGGCCAAATGTGCCGTGGAGATTAGCGAATACGATATCAAGTACCAACCCTGGAATGCCATAAAATCTCAGATTTTGGCAGACTCCATTGCCGACTTTACGCCGGCCTTGATACCCGAGGTCGAAAGGGAATTGCTGCTCACCTCGGGGACTAACTTGGGGATCTGGAACCTATTCACGGACGGTGCATCCAACGCAAAAGGTTCCGGGCTCGGTATAGTACTAAAATGACCTACTGGTAGCATAATTAGACAGTCTATTAGAACTGTAAAATTGACTAACAATAAAACCGAGTATGAAGCCATGATTGCAGGCCTGGAACTGGCTAAGAGCCTCGCGGACGAACTGATCGAAGCTAAATGTGACTCCCTCCTCGTCATAAATCAAGTCAACGGAACATTCTAAGTAAAATAGGAACGGATGTGCACCAATTGAAGGAATGGACTCTGCAACATGTACCTCGAGATCAAAACAGTAAGGCCGTTGTGTTGTCCAACTTGGGGTCGTCTGTCGACTCCGACGAATTTAGCTCGGGGACAGTGGTGCAGTTGATGAACTCGATGGTAGAAAAAGGTCATGTCGAAGTAAACTCGACAAGTTTGACTTGGAATTGGAGAAACAAATACATAGACTACCTGAATACAGGAAAATTACTATCGGATCCCAAGGAATTGAGAGCCCTGCGCACCAAAGCTGTCAGATTTAGCTTAGTCGAAGGAGCATTGTTTAGAAGATCTTTCTTCGGCCCGCTGGCCAGATGCTTAGGTCCGGGAGAGGCCGCATACGCCATGAGAGAAGTTCACAAGGGAACTTGCGGGAACCATTCGGGGGCAAAATCCTTTATTTGGAAGCTAATCAGAGCCGGCTACTACTGGAATGAAATGGAGAAGGATACGAAAGACTTCGTACGGAAATGCAATGAGTGCAACCGGGAGAGATGCTCCACCGGTCTTGTCACCATGGCCATTTTTGAAGTGGGGAATGGACATCGTCGGTCCCCTTCCATGGGCACCAGTAAGGTCCAATACATATTATTCATGACCGACTATTTTTCCAAATGGGTTGAGGCTCAGGCGTTCGAGAAGGTCCGGGAGAAAGAAGTCATTGTCTTCATCTGGGATCACATAATATGTCGATGTAGGATACCGACCGAGATCGTTTGCGACATCGGAAAATAGTTCATTGGCAGCAAGGTAAGCAAGTTTTTCGAAGACCACAAGATCAAGAAGATATTATCAACACCCTATCACCCTAGTGGGAACGGGCAAGCGGGATCTACGACAAAAACCATACTCCAAAACCTAAAAAAGAGATTGAGCGGTTCGATGGGAAAGTGGAAGGAAATCTTGCCCGAAGTCATGTGGGCATACCGTACACTTCGAAGTCGAGTACCGGGGTGACCTCCTTCTCTCTAGTCTACGGAGCGGAAGCCTTAATAACACCAACCGAGGTAGGGGAACCGAGCCTCGGGTTCCAGTATGCTACTGAAGTGTCATACGATGAGGCCATGACCACGAGCCTAGAATTATTGGATGAAAGGCGAGAAGTCGCCCTGGTCTGGTTGGCCACCCAAAAGCAATGAGTAGGGAGATACTACAACTGAAGAGCCAACCTCCGACATTTTCAAGTCGGGGCCTTGGTATTGTGAAAGGTAACACCACACACGAGGAACCCATATGAAGGGAAGTTGGGCCCCAAATTTGGAAGGACCGTATAGAGTTGTCGGAATAACCGGTAAAGGCTTGTATAAACTCGAATCGGGAAACGGTGTACAACTACCGAACAAATGGAACGTAGCACACTTAAAGCGATACTATTGCTAAGGTACGAACTTAATTTTTTTTATTTTGTTATATTACGGATTGACTTATGCACGTACTCAGCCAAGGGCAAACGTGACTATTAGGTCTGAAAGCGTGTATTGTACTCTTTTTTCCTTGAACTGATTTTGTACTGAAGTGGGTTTTTCGGCAAGGTTTTTAACGAGGCAACAATAAAACATGCTACGTTAGTTTTGAAGACTGCCCTTAAACCAGAATCGTTGATCTCTGCAGTATCTGATCCCTCACAAGTTCCGCCTCAAATACTGGGGGCCATTACCCCTAGGTTAAGATCTTTAGAAAGGGAAAATTTTATATGTCGAAAAGCCAAGGCTTAGAGGTTAGGATTTATTGTAAGGGTCAAATGAACAATACCCATATAGCCCGCTCTAGCCACTGCACGAGGCCTTTGCACCTCTGATTATGTACTTTACATATAAAATAATGAAAGAAACCTTTGATTCCGTCATACTTTACTTCGTTTCGTCGATGCTTCACGATGGATCCTAGATCCTAAAGCCCAAGGGCTACCACGACTCGTGGACTGTCGTCCGATGAAATATTGGATGGCCCAGGCCATCAAACCCTGGATGCACCTACCCTATTAGGAAGTGCCCGAATACGAAAGGCTACGGCCACCCCAAAATTTCTTGGAGACGTCCGAAGTTTGTACTCAAAAAATAATGCCCTTACGTAAAATTAAAACCTATTAAAAGGTTACCCTCGGCAAAAACATCATCATATATGACAAACACTTAATCATCTTAAAAGCCGTTGATTTTCTCGAAATCTCGAAGCCACGAGTAATCCGGAGTTGCCATCGAAATCGGGCTCCATTCGGGCCTCCGAAGAACGGATGCTCTAGATTACGTTCGACTCTATGCTAAAACATTAAGAACGATACACGAGTAAAAGATTGCAAATAGATGCTAAAAAGTAAAAAATTGGTATTGCCAAAGGAAATTTTTTATATATTTCAAAAAAAAAATACAAAAGCACAATAAAACGGCCTCAAAATAAGCAAGAAAGAAAATATACAAGGAAAAACCAAAAAAAACTAAGGCACCTATGCCTAATCTTCACCGGGGCTTGACTCAGCGCCGGAACTGTCGGAGCCATCGGGACCTCGGGCTCATAGAGTTCCTTTGTCTCGTCCTCGAGCCTCTTGGCTTCTTCGATCTCAACCGACATGTCAAATCCTCGGGCGTGAATTTCCTCAAGGGTCTCCCTCTGGAATAGCCGCTTTATATACTCGGTCTTCGTCTTTAAGCGGGCCTCGGCCACCTCCACATCGGCTTTGTACTGAGCCAACATTTTTTCAACCTCGGAGGAATCAACCAAGATTGCCTCTAATTTGGACTTCAGCGCAGTATATTCCTGGCCAAGGGCATCTCGTTCTGAGACGGCTGAAGCCGGTTGTGCTAGAGTCCGTCATTTAGCTGAGACCATTTTTCGGCTTTGTCCTTTGCTACCCGGAGCTGGTCCTTGACCGATGCTAGATCCTTTTTGTGGCCTCTTTTATTGGCCCCAGCCGCTTCGAACATGGACTCTATGTGGGACGACGTCTCTGCGATGTCAATTATATCGGCTGCCTCATTCGGGGCATGATCGACTTCTCGGGAGGCCATGGCCTCCCGTTCCTCCTTCTAGTTCCCGAGCTAGAGGGTAATCGACCCCTAGACCACCTTCCCCGATCGTCGCCTGCTCTCCCTCATCGATGGTCGACTCATGAGCAATGAACTCAAGGTCGTCATCCTCAAGGTAGTCCCTGAGCAGGAAGAGGGAATCGGGGTTCGGTACCCTAGCTTTGGTGTTCTTTTTGTTGCTTTTCCGGACCCGGACAACAACCCTCTACTTCTTCACCTCAGCATCCGGGGAGCCAGAGGATTTCCTTTTTCTCTTTTTCTACTCCTTTGCGGCTGCTCCGGGCTATCCCAAACCTTCGCAAGCGAGGACGGGGCCTCGTCCTCATCCAATGGCCGAAACTCGGTGGTCTTGGGAAAATGTGTTAAAGGCAAAAAGACTTAGAAAATATAAAAGTTAAGTATGTAAATATAATTATTCGGGCAAAAGAGTCATCATGGGAACGGGCGTCCAACTTGCCTCTCGAGAGCTTGCGCCATTCACGCTCGAAGTAAGACATTTGTTTGCAAATCCCCTCATTCCACTCCTTGAAGCGGGGGATTGCATTGGGAACTTGGGCGATCGCTACACAACGGTAGACACATGCTATTAGAAAAAGAACAAAAGGAAGTAGCAAGCACTCGAGAGGGAGAAGACTTATGGGATGAGTTCCACTTTTCAGGGAACGATAGAAATTCGGGGGGGGGGGGGGGGGTGGATGAGGTCTTCGATTTTCACTTGAACAAACCTCCTATAACAACATCTATTTCGATCTTCATCAAAGCTTGCTTTACTTGCTCGACAAACAAGCTTAATCAGCCCCCATCGGAAGATTCGGGGACTGTAGAGACGAAGCAGGTGGTCGAGGGTGAACCAAGGTGCTTCGGTGTTGTTTATGAAGTGGAGAAAGATGAATATGATCCTCCAAGAGGACGGGTGAATCTGCCCAAGGCAGACCTTGTATCTTTTGTAGAAGATGAGAATTATAGGGTCTAGCGGGGCGAGCATGAAGGGGTAAGTGTAAACACTTAAATAGCCTCCACGTGGGTAGTAATGTCCTCATTGGACCCGGGAAAGACCACCCTTGCCCTCCCAGTTGCAGTCCACCCAGACTGTGGGGAGTATATCTTCGGTGATGGAGGATATATACCTCCATACCCCCTAGCCTCGGTCTTGCTTACTGGAAGCCTTCTCGACTTTGAAGTCGTTTTCGATGGAACAGACCCCAGGAACAAAACTCAACAAAGGAGGCTCCGAGACCCCCTCAAGAATGGACACCTCAGCATCCGCGATCGGGTTGGAAGTCGAACGGGCGGTTTGTTGAGGCACGAATTTGGAAGTTTTTGCCATCGGATTCTGGAAAATATGAATATTTGAAGAAAAATATGAAGGTTTGAAGTAGGGATGAGATATGAAGATTTGATATGAAGGTTTGAAGATGAAGATATGAAGATCTAGAAAGCACCGTATAAAGATTTGAAGAGTTTAGAGTTAAGTGGAGAAGTCGAGGGTAAATCAAACAGCTCTGAAATCGAGAAGTGAAAAAGTGAAAAAGGGGTCGGAGTTATTATAGAGGGAAAGAGTAATCAGTGTGTGACGTTTCGCATTCGAGGACAGTCAATCGGTGGCTGACACATGTCTAAAGACTGAACGACGTGACTGATGGAAAGTTTCGCTGACCCGTCAACCCGATTATAACGTACGAAGGAGAAAACCAGGGTTAGTTCATTGCTTCCCGTCGCTTCGATAAACCTACTCTCCGAAAAATGAGGGGACTATCTGTGTACGGGTAAAATCGGGGGCAAATTTCCACCGATTCTCCGGTGAGAGAACGAAGGGGAAGCATGAATAGACAAAATTATTATTGAGGTTGGGAACTCCTCATACCGAGACTCGGGAAGAACAAATGATATATCTGAGATCGGACACGACAAAGCAACATACCCCGGATCAATTATGACTCCTGGACCTCGGGAGACGAGGTGAGCGCTTATGCATGACGGATAAGGGGTCGTAATATTCTCCCTCAATCGGATTTTACGGCGTGAATCTCGTCGGTATCAATCATGGATCAACAATTACCGAAAAAACTAGATTTTTCCTTTTTTAGACTTGTATTAAGATTGAAATTCTCCTACTATATAAAAGGGAAGTTTTTCTTTAGTCTGACACATAGTAAGACCCAACTCAATGCAATAAAAAGTTTACTTTGTCCTCTAGCTACTGTCCAAGGCATTGCTTGTTTGTTCTATTCTTTACTCACGCCCGAGCTTGTACCATGGCTCCAATCGAGGACGAATTCCACTATTTAATCTAAGAACAGGCTTGGTTATTGATGGGTATAAATTATTTATGTAATTTCATACGTAAAAAATAAGTTTTTAAAATAAAATATGAATAACAATATCCTATCCTTGCATATTTTCTAACAAATCTTGTAGGAAAAAGAAATTATGAAAAAAAAGTAAAGAAGCTAAAAGACAAGAGAATGAAGCAAAGCCACAGTTGCACACATCATGTTTATATTCGCAAATGTGGAATATAAATATGGGCTTATGGAAAGAGACAATCAAAAATGAAAAGGAGCACAGTTGTATATGTGGAATCTATATACACAAAGGTCACATTCGCATACATGTAACATATATTTGCAAGTCTAAGTCATGAAGTCAAGAATGGAAGCAAAAGAGTCATAGATGCATGCGTGGAATCTATATTTGCAAAGGTCACATTCACACACATGGAACCTACATTTGCAACACTAACTCATGAAGTCAAAAGTGAAGCACAAGTGCCATATTTGCATATATTGAATCTACCTACACAAAGGTCACTTCGCGTACATGGAAGCTACATTTGCAAGGCTAACTCATGAAGTCAAGAGTGAAGCACAAGTGCCATATTTGCATGTATAGAATCTACGTACACAAAGGTCACTTCGCAGACATGGATTTCACATTCGCAAAAGTGGAACATGACAAAAGCTACTCATCTTTTCCTATAAATAGCAAGCTCTCTTTGTATAAGAAATATTCAATCTTTGTAAGACAAGAACTAGTCTTGATCTTCTTTCTTCGTGGTAAAAATATTTCCTTAGTCTTTTAAATATTTCTAGTCTTCTAAATATCTTTTTTTTAGCTTTTCTTACTCCATAATGGAGTAATCTCTTTTCGTTGAGATAGTTGATGAAGCTTAATATAATTTATAATACTATCTCAGTTTTTATATTCTTGGCTTGAAACTTTCTATTTACATTTCATACTGTGCTGAAATGATGGGTTCTAATTACTCTATTATCACGTCTATATATTTTATCTCTAAGTTATTCATATTAATTTTGTAATTCTCGCGGAGCAATTAATATATAATAACTGATGAATAAAATAGTAGACTGAAAGTAACTTTTCAGTAAACTATTATTTCAAGTCAGTAATCTTGCTTGCCTCGGTTTTAATTCTCACGGAAGAATTGTTGTAGGCAAGATTATTGATCCTTAGTAAAAATATTCTCACGGAGTTTTTACTTTCTTTTAGCACAATTCAAGCAAGAAAAATATTTCGGTTTAAACGTCACTAGTCTTAAGTTGATTAATTAACATAATTCTCACGGAGTGTTATTAATTGGTTATTTCTTAGTGAGCAAAATATAATTGTATTGTAAATAAGCAATTATTCTTTAGAGAAATAAATGTAGAAATTGAGATTTTATATAGTAATATTATCAAGTGAATTCAATGATTCCCAACTCCTTTTTAAATTATAAATCTTCCAAAAATATTTTGTTTTGTTTAAGTAATTAACAAGTTTTAAACCTCACTCACTTTTCATCAATTTGATTCTCTCAAATAGTAGTAGTTAAAATATTACAACTCTGTAGCATAGATTATCCAGTCTCTGTGGGACGATATCTTAAACTATATTAGAATTTGACAGAGTACGAGTAGAAAATTCCAATACACATTGGTGTCACAACTCACGACCCTAAAACCGACCCGGTTATGATGACGCCTATCGTGAAACTAGGACAGCCGACACGAATCCCAAATCAAACTATTAATTCATAAAAGACAGTTTTAAGTTATTAATTGACAATATCTCATAACATGGGTCTAAATAACCAGTACAGAAAAATAACACAAGCCCGATATCGGGGTGTCACAAGTCACGAACAACTACAAGGTCTGTCTAAGTACAATAAAAACTATCATAGTCCGGAAATAAAGGGCTGCGAACGCTAAACAGCTACCTTGCCTACTCTGAAAGACCTACTGGAAGAACGATCAGCGCTCACTATCGCGACCCGCAACTCCTGGATCTGCACTCAAGGTGCAGGGAGTAATGTGAGTACGCCAACTCAGTAAGTAATAAAAGTAAATGAAAGCTGAGCAGTAAGAAATTAGATAATTCCACGTCATAGCACTACAACAAAACAGTATGTTTCCAAAACAATACAGAAATCAATTATCTCATTAAACCCAGTTTTAGTAAAACCTTTTAAAAACATCTTTCAGTAGTTTGCAAACAAGTGACAAAACAGTGAGTAAAAATGATGAAAACATAAACAGCCCCTCGGGCAAGACATGTATCATAAACCGCCCCTCGGGCATAACATCAGTCAGAACATGCCCCTCGGGCTATCTCACAATCCCTTGTAATCGGCCCCTCGGGCAACAACATAAATCAAGAACAGCCCCTCGGGCAACATCACATCACTCACACTGGGTACCCGCGCTCACTGGGGGTGTACAGACTCCGGAGGGGCTCCTACAGCCGAAGCTCTATCACAGCCATCTCGTGGCATAATAAATCAGGCCCTCGACCTCTCATATATCACAAAATAGTACAACTTACAGCCCGATCCCATGATATCCTCACAACACAGGCCCTTGGCCTTACTCAGTCAGAATACCTCTCAAGCCACTCGGGCTAACAGTAAAAACAGGATGCTCAGTCGAAATATCATTTATGCATCAAATCAGAGTAAATAAGACTGAGTTATGAAATCAGTAAAACATAGCATGACTGAGTACAGTTATTAAATCAAACAGTGAGGAAATTTTAGTAAAGAAAGCCCCTAATGGCCCAAACAGTTGGCACGAAGCCCAAAGATGACATGCAGCCCAAAACATAGAAATACTTTGTAACACATGCTAGTATCAAGTAGTTTCAGTCAAATATGTGTAATGACCCGACCGGTCATTTTGAGCTCTAGTGCATCGTTCAGTGGTTTGAAGCCCTGAGTAGCTTCAATTCAGGTATTATGACTTGTACGCGTGGTCGGAATTGAGTTCCAGGAAGTTTGGAGTTGATTTGGAGAGAGAGTTCTCATTTCGGAAGCTTCAAGTTGAAAGAATTGACTAAGATTGTATTTTTTAGTAAACAACCTCGGAATCGGGATTCGAAGGTTCCAGCAGGTTCGTATGATGATTTCGGACTTAGGCGTATGTCCGGACTTGGTTTTGGAAGACCCGGGAATGTTTCGGCGCCTATTGTGGAAGTTAACATTTTTGGAAGAATTTCATAAGTTTGGGTTAAAGTGAACTTCAGTGTTATCGATGTCCGTTTGGGAATCCGAGTCTGGGAATAGCTCCGTATGGTGATTTTGGTGTTGGTAGCGCGATCGGAAGTGAATTCGGAGGTCCGCGGGTCATTTTGGAGTCATTTGGCTAAAGATAGAAATTTGAAGGTTTTTGAGAAGTTTGACCGGGAGTGGACTTTTTGATATCGGGGTCGGATTCCAATTTCGGAAGTTGGAGTAGGTCCGTAATGTCGAATATGACTTGTGTGCAAAGTTTGAGGTCAATCGGACGTGATTTGATAGGTTTAAGCATCGAAAGTAGAAGTTTGAAAATTTAAAGTTCATCAAGTTTGATTTGGAGTGTGATTCGTGATTCAAGCGTTGTTTGATGCGATTTGAAGCCTTGAGCAAGTCTGTATTATGTTTGTAGACTTGTGCGGGTGGTTGGTTTGGAGTCCCGGGGGCTCGGGTGAGTTTCGGAGTAGCTTCGGAGCATTTTGCTAAGAAATGGGATTGCTGGTACTGGTATGATCGCAATTGCGAGGTTTTGGTCGCAAATGCGGTCATCGCATTTGCGAGGTGCTGTTCTCATTTGCGAACCTGGGCGGCTGAGGGGATGGTTCGCATTTGCGACAAAATGGGTCGCTTTTGCGAGGCCTGAAGGGTTCGTATTTGCGAAACCCTTATCGCATTTGCGAAATAGGCCAGTCCAGTCGGGGGTCGCATTTGGGATGCAATCTTCGCATTTGCGATCTTCTTGTCGCAAATGCGATGATGTCAGGGGGGAGCAGGCTTCGCATTTGTGAGGCTTTTGTCGCATTTGCGACCCTCACATTGGCGAACCTGGTGTCGCAAATGCGATATTAGAGGCCTGTGTCCAGCTTTTAAAAACGGGACTTAGGCCATTTATTTCATTTCACTTCTACACTTGGCCGATTTGGGAGCTCTCAAAGAGGGGATTTCAACCTAGCATTGTGAGGTAAGTTATTTCTACTCAATGTGAGTTTAATACTTGGGTTTTGGGTTGATTAACACACAAAAATTAGTAAAAATCATGGAATTTGAGTAAAACCTAGGGTTTTGATAAAAACAAGATTTAACCACGAAATTTGTTATGGAATGAAGTAGAAAATATATATTATTGATCCTTAGGTTATGGGTAACAACTTTCTTCAAAAATTTCCGGAATCCGGGCACATGGGCCCGGGGATAAATTTTAGGAACCTTGTATTTAGGGTTGGAAAATTGGTTTAATAAGTAGAAAATGAACTTTTGAGCATGTATTGACTAGTTCTTACCCCATTTGAATAGTTTTGGATCGTTCGGCTCCACTTTGGAGGTTTGAGCGCGTGCTTGAATTTGGATATAGGCTTCGGAGCGAGGTGAGTCTCCTTTCTAACCTTGTAAGAAGGAATTGTCCCCATAGGTGAATTAATTGAATATGTGCTGCTATTTGTGGGGGCTACGTACGCACGAGGTGACGAGAGTCCGTGCGTAGCTACTATTATGCTCAAGTCCGGGTAGTCTAGGACCCAAAAGCATGCTTTACTTGCAATATTTGAAATCGCATTGTCAATTTAAAGGTGCTTAAAACATATTGAACGTGTAAATGAATTTCTAAAAGGCTATATCAATTCTTGACTTTTTAAAAGAGAAACTTGCCTCTCCTGAATAATTGCTCCTTGATAAGTTATTGATTTGACTGTTTGAATGTAATTATATATTGTGGAGCGGGCCGAACGCCTCGGTAGGTTAAATAGATGCATCTATGGTTCGCGCCATTCGACCCTCTGGCAGTGCACGGTTCAAATATTGTTGCATCGGGTCGTACGACCTCGGCATGATTTGCGCATGCTTGTATTGCTTGCCTTGAAATTTATTGAAGTGATGTTGTTTCTTTTCGGTTTGAGAATAAATGTATAAATGATGAAAAGGGATTTGGGAATTTCCTATAAAAGAAAGAATTGCTTACTTGCTTCATTCTATTGAATTACAATCATGTTTATAAAAATTCTCGATTTATTATATCACGGACGTATCATTATTGGACCCCTAGTAAGTTTCGAAGTCGACCTCTCGTCTCTGCTTCTTCGAGATTAGACGGGATGCTTACTGAGTACACATTGTTTTCGTACTCATGCTACACTTGCTGTGTATTTTTGTTGCACAGGTACCTGTATTTCTAGCGGCCTACTGGGCATAGCAGCATGGATGATACGGGGACTAGGTGAGCTGCATTTCTCGAGGCGACCCCGCAGCCAGTATAGTCTCTTTCAGCGTATTATATTTATTTTCTGTCCAAATTTGTATTCCGGACAGTTATTGTACTTTATTCGATTCCTTAGTAATTGCTCATGCACTTGTGACACTGGGTTCTGGGATGTCTATGGGATTAGTCAGTATTTTGAAATTGTTAAAGATAACATTATTTATTCAGTAAAATTTATTCTTTATTGTTTAAATATATAAAAGGAGTGAATTCAGAAATATCTAAACAGAGAAGTTACTGGTATTTAGTGTTGGCTTGCCTCACAATGGTGTCCGGCGCCATCACGACCCTTAGTGGATTTTGGGTCGTGACAACATGGTATCAGAGCACTAGGTTCCCTTAGGTCTCACGAGTCATGAGCAAGTCTAGTAGAGTCTCGCGGATCGGTACGGAGACGTCTGTACTTATCTTCGGGAGGCTACAGGGCTGTTAGGAGCACTTCCCTTTTTGATTTCCTCATCGTGCGATTTGATTTCTTTGAGGATTATGCTTTTGTTTCCTTCCCAATCGATCTTATGCGACGCGAAACGCTTATTATAAATCAGGAATTGAGAAATTCTAAAGGTACTACAGAGGTGGTGCGGGATGCTTCTCCCTGCATAGTTGATTTGACTATTGTCGTCGCCTTGTGGAAGGATATTCTGTCGTTTCAGCTCAGTAGCCGTACTTCTGAGAGCTTTGAGGCTAGGCACAAGTTGCCATGGTACTTATGAACGATTGTCGCGAAGTATTGATATGATGGTAGGATGCTTGCCTACGTGTCGGGGCAGTGAATGACTGAAGGAAGGTTTACTCAATGCATGATTCAGAGATTCGGTATTTTATTCCCAGCGGAGGGAAGGCAATCGGGGTAAAAATGTTCAGATTTGGGTTGATGGAGTAACGAGACTTGGTATTTGCGAGCGTGGTGGAATTCTCATCTGTGATGAGGTGCTGTTTACCTTGTTGAATGTGCTATGTTCGCTGGTGTTATGACCTTCTACAATTCGCCCTGGGGACAGGATATTGTAAAACAGTATTGGAGAAGCGGCTGTCAGAGATCGCGGGGTGCGGTGGTTCAGGATTGAATGTTTATTTCTAATGCTGAAGACTCGAGAAAGATGATCTTCGAAAAGATTTAAAAGTTAGTAGCGGTCTATTAATTCAAGCGCTACTGAATTAGGTTTTGATCTAAGGCATCAGCTGAGCAGCCAAGGATGAGGAAGGACATGTGGGAAGTGTTATGCGATGGTTAAATTTCTACAAGGCTAAGTGTAAGAAGCGGAAGTCGAATAGTTGCTTAAAGAAGAGGGTTTGGCCAAAGTGGGAGAGTGGCAGAGCAGCACGTGGATTCAGGGGCAGGATAACTACACCCTTGAGGAAAGTTTGGAGTGATTTGGGAATTTTAATGGACGGTGATTGGGTCGAGCTTAATTTGAAATATTAGCTAGCATAACGGCGGGAGATTTGATATGATGGAAAGGAGTTGCTTGATATGAAGAGGGACACAACATAACTTAGAATTGGAAGATATTGTCGCACATTTAGTTGATGTCCCTAAGAAGTGAACGGACTAGTACAATTGGTGGATGAGCACGGGCTCATGATGGGTTATGAATGACGTAGTGATTGTGCCTCGTGCAGCATCGTTGAAATATGACAGCGTGTAATCTCCACAAGTGGGCTATCTCCTGTGAGCAGATCAACGGTCGCGTGGTTGGCGAAGCTTCTGCGAAGAATCCTACTGGCTATCTGGTAAGGAGGTCGAACATGTGAATGTGGTTAATGATTCAGAGTATTCATAAATGGTTTACAGAAAGATTTCGAGGAGCTTGGCGGGTTGGTTGTGCTAGATCATGTCAATAATAAAGAAAGAATCTTGTTGGATTCCAGAGTTGCGTAATGGTGGCTTCAAGCTAAGTGGGAGAGTCCTACCGCCTACGATTGGGTTGCATGATTATCTTCTTGTGAGGTTTCGGGTTATCGGCATATTGGTAAGTTGTTTCGGCTAAGGAAAGAGAACATCAGTAGTAATTGAGCAAAAGGAATTGAAGAATGTGTTCTATAATTGGCATCATCGATTCATGTTTAGGCTTTGGGAAGACTCAGGAATTATGCTTCGCGTAGAAGTGAGTTTCAAGGAAGGTGGTTCGGCCGGGTGCTTCTTTGAGAGGGTGGTCATGGGCTAGCGGAGCCTTGCAGTTGATTATATTCGGGATCATGTCAGAGTGGGTGACTCTCAATAACGGTCCTAGTGAATTCAAAGGTTAAAAATGCGGTGCCAAAAGGATTCAAGACCGCAGTATGTTTAAGAATCGGGCTTGTGAAGCAGCTTATGATAAGGGGCTCAGAATGTTCTATGATATTTTGACTTGCAGTGTAGCATTGGGAGTAAAAGGAGAAAAAGACTTCGAATTCGTAGAGGAATTATCAGAATGGATGTACCAGTCGAGATGCGAATATGTGCACAAGGAAGGTATGAGGAGGTTCATGGGATTTGAGACAGCATGGTCTCGTGTTACAAGGCCACTCGGGTTGAGTGCATTATGTGTTGAATGAAGTTATTATTATTCTAAGACAATTAAGGATAAATTGGAAGAGGTTGGATTGGTTAGCCCTAGTTGAATTGGCATACTGGTGGCAGTGGTCAGTTCCTTCAGCGTGATTAAGTTATGCAAGTGATTGTGATGGTACGTGCGAGGCTTGTCGGCCACCGTAATTGATTTCGTTCGGATGTATTCTAGTATTATGGCCTGCTATGTGTAGGCGGATCCCGGAAAGAGCTATGGTGGCTTAGGCCACTACTTGAAGAATTGCATCTTCTACGGTTGTGAGAATTCACTCGTGTGTTGCTATGGTTCTCTTGCAATGAGTTAAGTAGAAAGTTTCCATGTGAGGAAGTGTTTACCATGTTAGTGGTTCAGGAGTTGTGATGAGATTCTCGTACTATCGCATATTGGCATGTTAGGTGCAGTGAGTGGTATGAAATTTGAAGGTGAGGTACAAGGTCGCGGTTTGGTGTTGACAAGGATGTCACGAGCTCGGATGAGCATGAAAGGGATTTGAAAGAGGCTTTGCATCCTGGTTATGGATTGTTGATCGTTTTTCAGCGTCAGTGCGGCCGGTGGTATGGATGTGGAGACTTGTTATCTGTTACGGAAGGTCGTGGAGCGTGTCCCACTGGAAGATTGTATAAGTGTGGCATGTAGTCACTTGATTGATTGGAGAATGAAACCAAGTATGAAGATTGTGGTGATATCGTTAATTTGAGAATTTATGCCTGGAGAGCACTCAGTTTATTGGGTTGTGGACTGTGGAGGATTACTCCGGTTATGATGGTTGTTCTTGTGAGTTATGGGGAAAAGGGGTTGTTATGGACCCAGAAAAGATTATTAGCCTAGTTCGGTACGATCAGAATCAGCTTGAGGTCTGTGGATGGATTTAAATATGAATATGGGCTCTATATCCGGCCGAATGTGTTTATTTTAGCATAGCTCTACTTATAGAGGAGTATTCGGACGTTGGATGTTATTTCGTCGTCGGCTATTTCATGTAATGCTACATTGTGCCGTGTGAGTTGCGAAACGGCTTGGTAAATTTCTTATGTGTTGAGGTTCCGCGTAGCGATGGTGTTATGTGAACAGGATGGCTCTTTAGTTTCAGGACATATATCGCACCTCAGTTGTGCTTAAGTTTGTTAGCTTATGGCGCTATATGTCCCCTCAGGGATGGTATTATGCACTTAGCGTGCTTGTGACGGATATTCGGTATTGTGTTGTAATGAGCAATTTAGCTCGATGTCTATCTCCTTATGTGAATTTTATGTGAGGATCGGGTGGCACGACGCCATGGGTATGTTTTTTGGATTGGGTTGCACGTCGCAACATTGTGATGATGATTACAGTCCCTTATATTCTATTCTGTGTGTTTTGCTTCCATTTTCTGAGGAAAGTTCATATTGGCTGCGTGAGTGGAGTAGTCCCTTCCAGAGCTCGTCTTTCTTATGTATCACGTTCGAGTTGGTAGCCCATCTGGAACATTGTGGCATCATATGAGACTTTTGGTCATGTTTGGGGTGGCTTGTTTCCTGAGCAGTTCGTACTGGGTGAGACAAGGTTATTGGATCTAGGATCAGTGCAATCGGATTGTATGAAGTATATTAAAGAGCAAAGATTATTATTTGGTTCAGAATGAGGTAATGTTCTTGTCAGAAGTATAGACTCAATGATTTGTTGACCCGGCAGTTGGTTATGAATTATCTACGCGTCTCCTCCGTCGTGGCAGTATTGTAAGAATTGGGACGAGACCTATATATATCATGAGGTGCGTTGTGGGCATCAGATTCGGGGAATGTTGGTTATTATGATCAGAGAATGTTATTATGGTCCTGTGAATGATGTGGTGCATGGTGAGAATTCAGCAAAGGTATGCAGTCATGTTCTGGTACCTCGTGTAGTGATCGATACGGTGTTCATATATTGGAAGCAGGCCTGACGGAGAATTCCAGATGTTGGAATTGGGCTCTAAGCTTATTTGTTTGAATAAAAGAGAATATCTTCAGGTTCGATCGAGTTAATGTGCTCAACTGAGCTGTGGTAGCACGGGTAGGTGCTCAAGGTGTTAAACAGTGATTTCGGACAACTCCGGTGCCGTTCTCAGCACGTTCGAGGACGAACGTATGTTTACGTGGGAGAGAATGTAACGACCCGACCGGTCGTTTTGAGCTCTAGCGCGTCGTTCAGCGGTTTGAAGCCCTGAGTAGCTTCACTTCAGGTATTATGACTTGTACGCGTGGTCGGAATTGTGTTCCGGGAAGTTCGGAGTTGATTTGGAGAGAGAGTTCTCATTTCGAAAGCTTCAATTTGAAAGAATTGACTAAGATTGGATTTTTGAGTAAACGACCTCGAAATCGGGATTCGAAGGTTCCAGCAGGTTCGTATGATGATTTTAGACTTGGGCGTATGTCCGGACTGGGTTTTGGAAGACCCGGGAATGTTTCGGCGCCTATTGTGGAAGTTAGCATTTTTGGAAGATTCCATAAGTTTGGGTTAAAGTGAATTTCAGTGTTATCAATGTTTGTTTGGGAATCCGAGTCTGGGAATAGCTCAGTATGGTGATCCTGGTGTTGGAAGCGCGATCGGAAGTGAATTCGGAGGTCCGCGGGTCATTTTGGAGTCATTTGGCTAAAGATAGAAATTTGAAGGTTTTTGAGAAGTTTGACCGGGAGTGGACTTTTTGATATCGGGGTCGGATTCCGATTTCAGAAGTTGGAGTAGGTCTGTAATGTCGAGTATGACTTGTGTGCAAAGTTTGAGGTCAATCGGATGTGATTTGATAGGTTTAAGCATCGAAAGTAGAAGTTTGAAATTTTAAAGTTCATCAAGTTTGATTTGGAGTGTGATTCGTGATTCTAGCATTGTTTGATGCGATTTGAAGCCTTGAGCAAGTCCGTATTATATTTTTAGACTTGTGCGGGTGGTTGGTTTGGAGCCCTGGGAGCTCGGGTGAGTTTCGGAGTAGCTTCGGAGCATTTTGCTAAGAAATGGGATTGCTGGTACTGGTATGATCGCAATTGCGAGGTTTTGGTCACAAATGCGGTCATCGCATTTGCGAGGTGCTGTTCGCATTTGCGAACCTGGGCGGCTGAGGGGATGGTTCTCATTTGCGACAAATGGGTCGCTTTTGCGAGGCCTGAAGGGTTCGCATTTGCGAAACCCTTATCGCATTTGCGAAATGGGCCAGTCCAGTCGGGGGTCGCATTTGCGATGCAATCTTCGCATTTGCGATCTTCTTGTCGCAAATGCGACGATGTCAAGGGGAGCAAGCTTTTGCGAGGCTTTTGTCGCATTTGCGACCCTCGCATTTGTGAACCTGGTGTCGCAAATGCGACATCAGAGGCATGTGTCCAGCTTTTAAAAACGGGACTTAGGCCATTTATTTCATTTCACTTCTACACTTGGGCGATTTGGGAGCTTTCAAAGAGGGGATTTCAACCTAGCATTGTGAGGTATGTTATTTCTACTCAATGTGAGTTTAATACTTGGGTTTTGGGTANAGGGGGAGATTGTTAGGACTTTGCCCTGAATTTCTAATCTATTAGGACTCTCTTTCTTGAAGGAATGAAAAAAGACTCCTAAAAGGATTAAATCTCCTTAATATGTCTTATCCTTTTCTTGGAAGACAAGTTTTGCACATCTATAAATTAAGGATTTCTGCTTCTCACAATAACAAAAGAAAATATCCACAATGTAGTCGTTAAAGAATTTTGTTTAGGGGAGATTTTTCTCTCGATAGTTTTTCTTCTTTTATATTAGTTTTATCATATGTAGATCAATTGACCAAACCATTATAAACTATTATGCTTAGTTTAGTATTTTTTCTTTTGTCGTCTGATTTATCGTTCACCAAGCTTTGTATTGTTAGTTTCCGCATGCACCATATTATTTCGATCCCAACAGTCTAGGACCCAAAAACATGCTTTACTTGCAATATTTGAAATCCCGTTGTCAATTTAAAAGTGCTTAAAACATATCAAATGTGTAAATGAATATCTAAAAGACTAGTCATCGTTTCCTTGATTTTTAAAATTGAAATTTGCCTTTTACTTGAATAATTGTTTCCTTGGTGAATGTCTTGATTGTCTGTTTGAATATGTGTTTCTATGTGTACCTGCGTCGCATGTATGATTCGCAGCAGGGTGATTGTTTATTTATATTTGACCGCGTCGCATGTATGATTCGCGAGCGGGGTAATAGATGCATCTATGGTTCGCGCCATTCGGCCCTCTGACAGTGCACAGTTTAAATATTGTTGGATCGGGCTGTACGACCTCGGCATGATTTGCGCATGCTTGTATTGCTTGCCTTGAAATTTATTGAAGTGATATTGTTTCTTTCCGGTTTGAGAATAAATATATAAATGATGAAAAGGATTTTGGGAATTTCCTATAAAAGAAATAATTGCTTACTTGCTTCATTCTATTGAATTACAATCATGTTTATAAAAATCTTTGATTTATTGTATCACTGACGTATCAGTATTGGACCCCTAGTAAGTGTCGAAGTCGACCTCTCGTCTCTACTTCTTCGAGATTAGACGGGATACTTACTGAGTACACGTTGTTTTCGTACTCATGCTACACTTGCTGTGCATTTTTGTTGCACAGGTACCTGTATTTCTAGCGGCCTACTGGGCGTAGCAGCATGGATGATACAGGGACTAGGTGAGCTGCATTTCTCGAGGCGACCCCGCAGCCAGTATAGTCTCTTTCAGCGTATTACATTTATTTTCTGTCCAAATTTGTATTCCGGACAGTTATTGAACTTTATTCGATTCCTTAGTAATTGCTCATGCACTTGTGACACCGGATTCTGGGATGTCTATGGGATTAGTCAGTATTTTGAAATTGTTAAAGATAACATCATTTATTCAGTGAAATTTATTCCTTATTGTTTAAATGTATAAAAGGAGTGAATTCAGAAATATCTAAACAGAGAAGTTACTGGTATTTAGTGTTGGCGTGCCTCACAATGGTGTCCGGCGCCATCACGACCCTTAGTGGATTTTGGGTCGTGGCAATATGCAACTTAGTAGTTGCTACGGGATGGACCATGTCACAATCCCCAACGGTGCACGCTCCTCACGTCGTCATCTAGCTTTTGCGTCACCTCAAATAGTACCACGATGTAGAATCCGGGGTTTCATACCCTCAGGACAACATTTACAATCATTACTTACCTCAAACCGGACCGAACTCTATCCCGCGACGCCTTTGCCTCTCGACTCGGCCTACAAATGCTCCAAATCTAACCAAAATCAGTATCACATCATTAATACACGCTAAAGGAGCGAAGCCCAAGCGAAAATAATCAAATTAACTCGAAAATCTCGAAATTGGCCAAACCCGACCCCCGGGCCCACGTCTCGAAATTCAATAAAATCACATCACTAGAATCCTTATCCTCCCATGAGTCTATACATACCAAAAACATCGAAATCGGACCTCAAATGGTCCCTCAAATTATCATTTTTAAACTCTCCAATTCCAAGCCCTAATTTCTCATTTTTTTCACCCCTAGTCTCTTCAATTTCCATGTTTAATCAACTGAACTTCACCATAGATACGAGTATTAAGTTCAAAGATCTTACCTCAACAAGTTTCCCCTTGAATCCCTCTTTAAAACCCTCCAAGAGCTCCAATCCCGTCTCTAAAATGGTGGAAATGGGCAAAAATTTGCGAAGGGTTTAATTTATACCTTCTGCCCAGGCATTTCCGCACCTGCAGCCATATCACGCTTCTGCGGACCGCATTTGCGGTCAAAATAACCGCACCTGCGGTTTTAACTTAAGGCTCCAGCTTCCGCACCTGCGCCCCAGGCCTCGCAGGTGCGGTCAACACCTCCGCTCCTGCGACGAATACTGCATCTGCGGTCGTTTCCCGCTTCTGCGATCATCGCACCTGCGGTCCCCACTCCGCAGGTGCGGAAACAACAGAAGCAGCAAAAATCTGCAACACCAACTCAACTATAAACCTTCCGTCAACCACCCAAATCCATCCCGAGGCCCTCGGGACCTCAACCAAACATGCCAACAAGTCACATATCACCATTCAAACTTTTTCCAACCTTCGGAACACTCAAAGCAACATCAAAACATCAAATCACCCTCGGATTCAAGCCTAAGGATTCCAAAACCTCCGAATTCCGCAAACGACGTAAAAACCTATCAAACCTCATCCGAATGACCTGAAATTTTGCACACACGTCACAAATGACACAACTGACCTACTCCAATTTCCGGAAATTCCAATCCGACCCTGATATCAAGATTTTCACTGCCGACCGAAAAATGCCAAATTTCCAATTTCGCTAATTCAAGCCTAAATCTACCACGGACCTCCAAAATACATTCCGATCACGCTCCTAAGTCCCAAATCACCTAACGAAGCTATCCGAACCATAAAAACCCAACTCCGAGATCATTTACCCACAAGTCAACTTCCGGTTGACTTTACCAACTAAATATCCAACTTAAGAGACTAAGTGTCTCATTCCACCCTAAGACCACTCCGAACACAACCCCACCAACACGATATGATGAAATACAGCTGAACAACACACAAGGAAGCAGAAACGGAGAGAACGGGACTGTAACTCATGAAACGACCGGCCGGGTCGTTACAATTGGCCTCGTCAGTCATCATATTGCAATTGGTTTGATATTTTATTTTGCCTTTAATTCTTCTATCTGTTATTCTTGATTATTCGTATTGAATTAAATCATGTATTCTTTAAACCGCATATAAATTTAATTGTTACCCATTTTTTGGGTTAAACAATTATGAAAAATCTGCAAATAAAATAGCTTTTTGTTGTTTTTCATGCGAGCAAAAACTTGTTGTAATGATTTTCATGAAAGTTACTTGGAAATATTTTATCTGCAAGTACGTTACACGGGGGTTGTAAATACATCTATAAGTTACTTGCTAACTTTTTCGCGATAAATATAAAAAATTCACAAGAAAATTTTGATAAAAAGTTGTAAACAGAAGGAAATCTCATGAGGATTTTCAAGGGTAAAAACTCGGAAAAAACACAAAATGGCCGGTTGTTCGAAACTAATTGCATTCGCTAGCCAAAAAGTATATATATCGCATGTAAATCCTCAAGAAAGCTCCCAAGTAAGTTTGTGAAAAAATTTAGGTGAAAATTTTGTGAACAAAAGGAATTTTCTTGGGTATGGTTCTTGGATGATTTCGCTTGGAATCCCTATTAAAATTCCCAAGTAAATCCACATTAATATTTACATAGGAAAATTCCCATGAAAAATGTACATGCAAATCCCTATAAAACCTCCCACGGTGATAATCCACGAATAAATCTCAAAGTAAATTTTATGATTAACCTAAATTTTTATTTTAAATCTTCAAGGAAAATTTCAAGATAATTCTTTTGTAGGAAAATCGCAGTGTAGTATCTGGACAGTTTGTGTAATTGGATAGTTTGTAATCTCATTGTGTCCTCAAAATATATATTTCAAAGGCATAATAATGCTAGTTGTAGGGAAAGTTTATTTTATTTAATGAAATATCATTGAGTGGCTACTAAAAATAATAGCTCAGCCTTTCTCAGTTTCTTATCCTTCATTCTTTCCACACCTCCTCAACCCATCCCACCTCCCTGCGCTCGCATAAGCAGGGGCTTGGTTTAGTGGTAAGAACGTAATTTGTGATGTATGGATTAGTGGTATGCCATGGGCTTGAATCGTGCAAACAAAACATAGTATTTAAGTGGAGAAGGATAGAGAGACGACTCCATTTTTGAGTCAATAGAACAAGAACTGATCTTGTTCTTGTAGTTGCCAAGTAAGCTGGAAACCATAGCGACCAATGTACCGGGTTCTGCTTACATTAATGTCAGTATTAAATTTAGGCAAAGATAACTTTTAGCCCGCGGCCAAAATTATTTACATCTGGTAACTGCAAAAGTATATAAAATTTGTGTATTTTTTGGTATATAACATACAAAAGTAGAAAAAATATATACTTTTTCGACTATTATTTTGAGAGCCGCTATATAGTGTTATTTTTTCATTAAAATTTTGAAACTGATTATTCATTAATTTGTATATATAAATAAAATTGCATGATTATGATGGGACATAAATAAGTTCATACAACACTTTTCATGTACGCTTTGGTGAACATAATTTTTAAGATGGTTAATATATGAAGTGAAAAATATAAAACATAGGCAGGAATGAGAAGGGGTTTCAAAAAAAAAACCAAATTAATAATGCGTCCAAATATAATTTATTAATAGAATCCATGGCAGAGTACATTTTGTCATACCATCATTGAAACGAAGAAAAAAAGGAAAAAAAGAAAAGGAATTAAAAGCAGACACTAATCATAAAAATTCCATGTTTTGATCTAAAAATTATTCATTTGAAGTGAGTTATGTGCATTATCCGTAGGTGCTTGTGATGAAGATGAAGCTCCATTCTCGAGCTGTTTTAAACGATTTTCCAAGCCAAAGACAACGCCCTTTAACCAAGCTTCATATCATCTGCTTTGAACTGGTCAATTGATTCCTGCGAATCTATCTGTCTAGTTTTTTTCAATTGTTCAAGTAAAAGCATTATTTGGTGTATAAGCAGCAACAAGTTTTGTACTTTCGCTCAATTCTATGTTAGGAGTCTCAACATGATCTAAGAATAGATCAGGCGTTGGGTGAAAAAAAGAAAATGGATTACCAGCGGGCGAAAAAAGAGCTATTCCTATATCTACGCCACATTCTTCAACCAAATTACTTGCTTTGACCAAATTACTTTCCCTCTGGGTTTTCTATTCTTTCCATAGGAATTGATTGGCGTCCTTCACTCTTCTTCTCCTTATCCATTGCTAAAATAAAATAAAATTTATTGCTCAATTGTTTTCAATAAAAGTTGCTTATAGAAAAACATAATGTCATGGGTATTTATATACGCATGTTAAGAAGTTATTGAATTTCTAGCCAAATATTAAACTAGAAAGTAATTTTCTTCATATTGAAATTTATAGTAAAAAATTTAATTTTATTTGATACTTAGAATATGATTTTCACCTCAATAACATCAATCAAATCTGAAATTTTATATTAAAAGAGGTAACTCATTTAATATACTTAAATTAAATTGACCAAGTAATAATTAACAATTGTGAACATAAATTGATGAAACACTGGTTACGTACCAAAGACTTTCAATCTTTTACAGTAACAAATCAAATTCTTTACTTGCACAAATATAAATAAATTTACCATTTAACTTGAGAAGGAAAATATATTATCAATAGTGAAAATCAAGAATTCAACTTAATAATAATCAGATCCGAAATTTAACTTGAATTAGAAAATATTTTAATGTGCTTACTAAAGTAAATGTGAATGTAACTAAAAGAGAAAAACTTTCAATTTTATGATTTTAAAATTTTGGAAATGCATTAACATCAATAGAAAAAATTTGACACTCAACTTGAAACGGAAAATGTCAAATATAACAAGGATCAACACAAAAATGCACACCACAAAATTCTTAAATTTGTGAAAGACTTAAGGAAAATTTATTGTATCAACAATGCAAAATATGATGAAACGTTAATACTATTTTTCCTTCATAAAAGATATAATAAGATAGAACGGAAAAGGCCTAAAAATGCCACTTAACTTTCAGAAATAGTTTATCCATGTCATCCGTTAAAAAATTGCTATTTCCATTCCACTACCGTTAAAGAAATGGCCCATCCATGTCATTATTTACTAACGGCTCAATTTTTATTTGGCCCATCCATGCCACTGCCGTTAGTCAATAATGGCATGGATGGGCCATTTCTTTAACGGCAGTGGCATGAAATGAGCATTTTTTTAACGGATGGCATGGATAGACCATTTCTGAAAGTTGAGTGACATTTTTAGGCCTTTTCCGAAGATAGAATAAATCACATGTCAAATGAAATATCAAAAGTAAATAATAGATTGATTATCTTATTAAAGTCAATATTTTAAACAGTTGAAGTATCGCATTACCAATAGTATTTTATAGAGGTCAATTAATAAGCTATTTCAAATAAAATGATTTAATTAAATGGTGAATTCAATTATTTTCTACATCAATGAAATATCAAAGGTAAAGAATAAATTGACAATATTATTAAAGTCAATTTTTCTTGTTTGTCATATTGATCTAATTAGAAATCGCATTAACCAATTGAAGCATCACATCACCAATAGTATTTTATAGAGGTCAATTAATAAGTTAGTTCAAATAAAACTATCGAATTAAATGGTGAATTCAATATATTTTGCATCAACGGGAACTAAAAAGTTAAAATTCCCTTTATGGTGATTGATAATTATAAAAAAATCGTGATTATAGGAATTAATAGATATCCCCAGTCTAATTAGAAAAAATTTGTAAACTTTGTGCAAACTTGTTAATTTATAAGATATAGGAACCATACTAAATCACAAAAGAGACTTGAGTAAACTGTTGTCTTACACGAAGAACACATATTTATTCTTAATATTAGAAGATCCAAGTGAAATAATATAAAACAAATATGAAAAGTTAAAGGAGAGACCTTGTAAATATGTGTATTTGAATAATATAAATAAAATTACCTGTGCACCTGAGATTAAACATATCTTTGATCTTTTATATTGTAAAAAGGAAAAAAGGGCAAGATTTATGATAGTTGTGTCTTCTTATCATCGCTCTCTTGTCTGCAAGTATGAATGCCAACCTGAAATCAAGTAAATATAATTTAAAATAAGCAAAAAATATAAATATGTGGATTTTATCAAATAAATAAATAGATAAAACTTTTCAAAGGAACCAATGAAGGCGTAAACTGTCAAATTTATACAGTAATTTTACATTCTTAATAATGTGAAAGAAAAAGTATAATTTCAACGTTATTCTCTTGAATAATGTGATTTTAGTTCATATAAAAAGAAGTAACTTTTATAGGTATAGATATACAGCTAATCAATGATCAATTCACGAATAGCTGTATATATATGTTATTGGAAAGAAGTTAACACCATGTATCTAATACCGGATTACAAAAGAGTCAACATATTTATGTCGTTTATATTGATATTCTTAGTTGAGTCGTGAAGTGACTATGTAATTACAATAGTAATGATTTGTGTGTGGTCGTAAATGATGTCATTAGATTTACGAATTAATTCTTTTTTAATAGCCGAATACGAAATATGCCCTGAACTCTTAAATGGTTCAGATTGCCCTTTTCTAATAATTGGGGTAGAGAATATTCAGAAACCATTATTTTTTATTGGTGTCACGATCTGGAATCCCAACCTCGGGATTGTGATGGCGCCTAAAATCCACTTGATAGGCAAGCCGACGTGAGATAGTTAAATAGCCAATCTTTTACAGTTTAAACAAAATGATGATAATAGCGAGAGATAGGAGCTCAATATGATACAATACCAACATAAGTCATGTAGTAATAACTACTCCCAAAGATCCGGAGTCACAAGTATACGGGCAATTAGAAGCTTTACAAACAGAGTCTGAAATAAATACAACTGTTTCGAAGGAAATGAACAGTAAAAGAGGGAAAAGGAAGGGGACTTTAAGGTCCGTGGACGCCAGCAGATCTACTTCAAGTGTCCGTATGCAAGATCCTAGCTGTCGCACCTCACACACCACTGGGACCAATACCAAAATCTGCACAACAAGCGCAGAAGTAGTATGAGTGCATGTCACGACCCGGAGTTCCGGATCATGATGGCGTCTAACATTTCACTTACTAGGCAAGCCAATGTTAGAACAGTTTATCCATCTTTAACAGTTTGAATTAAATAATGACAAAGAACTGAAATAACTGAAATAATCTAAAGTATAAATGCGGACAAAACTGCCAAACATCTGCTACAAATCCCTGAACTCGGTGTCACAAGTGCGCGAACTACTAGAATAATGCATACAAGGGTCTGAAAAAAATACAAGTTGTCTGAATGAAAATACACAACTAAATGAAAGGAAGAGAAGGAGACTCCAGGAGCTGCGGGCACTTAGCAGCTGTACCTCAAGTCTTTGTACGCTTTCCAATCTGAGCTCACAGGTAACCACTGCTGGGACCAACTCCAAATCTGCACAAGAAGTGCAGAGTATAGTATGAGTACAACCAACCCCGTGTACTCTGTAAGTGCCGAGCCTAACCTCAACAAAGTAGTGACGAGGCTAAGGCGGGTCACCTAAACTACAACCTGTACACAGTATATAATAATGACAAAAAATGGAAATATGGAACTGGATAAAACAATCAACTGAAAATAATAACTACAGCCTCAAGAAATAAACCAGCGGCGTCCAGCATTACCAATCCTTAGCATTTCAAGTGAGTATACCGCAAACCAACGCAACTCAAGAAATGGAACTACATAGGTTGTTGCGGTGCGCAACCCGATCCCACCGTACAACATAAAATCCTCCCTTAATTCACTTTAATAACATCAACAATAGAGATAATATATAAATGTTGCGGCGCACAACCCGGTCCCACCATATATCAATATCAGTATCATAAGTCACCCTTATTTCACCATATCAATCCACCCTTGTTCCACCTGTTGCGGCGTGCAACCCGATCCAACCGTACAACACAAGTCACCCTTATTCCACCATATCAATCCACCCCTTATTCCACATGTTGCGGTGTGCAATCCAATCCCACCATATTAGTACCAAATACTCAATGTGCACAGTCAAATTAACAATCCAAACCACAAAAACCTTTACGATCAATAAATACATAACTGAACGAGAGAGGGAAACCTTGTACAACACAAGAATCTACAAAAGTAATACTACATGGCGAGACTAATCCAGTAATTGACAATTAGAGGGTACAAGTAAGTCAATTTAAGAAAATAGCAGGGAATCATGAAACTATGAAAAGAGCTAACATCATTGACATGAGAAGATATTGATTAACATGTAGCAGTTAAGCATGGAAAGCATTTAGATCATATAACAGTTAAGACGGGGAAGGAAATAATTAAGAAAAAGCAGAAAATCAGGGAAAATAGATAATTCGGCGGCGTATAAGCACTTGTCACGTTGCATATACGCCACTCATATGAAATTCACATAGCACATGGTCCGAGGGTTCCTAATTCCCTCAAGTCAAGGTTAGTGTAACGACCCGATTGGTGTCTTTTATAGTTAGAGCCCCGATCCCCTATTAACTGCTTTCCACGTATCTTTTTCTGCTATTGTGACTTGCCGGGAAGATTCGTTTTGGTTTTTAAAGTGTTTTGGGACACTTAGTCCCTAAATGGAAGCTTAAGTCTTAGAATTTGGACCGAGGTCAGAACTGTGTAAAGATGACTCCGAAATAGAGTTTCGTCGATTCCGTTATCTCCGTTGGGTGATTTTAGGCTTAGCGGCATGTCCGGATTGTGTATTAGAGGTATGCAGCTCATTTAGGCTTGAAATATCGAAAAGTCAAATTTTTGGAGTTTTGGACCGATAGTGGAATTTTTGATATCGGGGTCGGATTCCGATTCCGAAAGTTGGAGTAGGTCCGTAGTGTTGAATATGACTTGTATGCAAAATTTGGGTTCAATCAGATGTGGTTTGGTTGGTTTCAGCATCGGTTGTCGAATTTGGAAGTTTCAAGTTCTTTAAGTTTGAATTGGAGGGTGATTCGTGATTTTAGCATTGTTTGATGTGATTTGAGGGCTCAACTAAGTTAGTATTGTGTTTACGAGTGGTTGGTATGTTTTGTTGAGGTCCCGGGGGCCTCGGGTGTGTTTCGGATGCTCGACGGGTCATTTTTGGACTTAGAAGAATAACAGATTTTCTGGTGTTCTGAAGCTGGTTTCCTTCTTCGCGTATGCGTGAGAAGGATCGCGATCATGTAGAGCATCTATGATACCAGCTAAGTTTTTTCGCGTTCTCTAAGACGGGGACGTGATTGCATAAGTTTATCAGGTTACGCATCAGGAACGTGTGGGCTAGGTCGCGTTCGCGTAGTGTTAAGTGGACCTAAGCTGGGCCACGCGTTTTATTCATCGCGAACGCGTTGGATGGTTTGCGATCGCGTAAGTGCGGGATTTAGAACATCGCGTTCGCGTAGAGTAAATTTATGAGGCAGCGAAGTTGTTCTTCACAATCGCGAGGTTGTTTCCGCGATCGCGATTAAGAAATCACTGGGCAGTATTAAACATTTCAAAAACGAGGGTTTGGACATTTACTTCAAAACTTGAGTTTGGGAGCCCGGATTTGGACGAGATATTGAGGGATTTTCAGAGATATCAGTTGGGTAATGATTAGAGTTTGATACTGTTTTGATATGTGAGTGTCATGTACGTGAGGTGACGAGTAAGTACACAGGCTAATTGTTGTAAAACCCGAATTTCACTGAGTAATAACCTGTTCTTCTTCTTATTTGAGATATACCAACATGTGTAGAACCCTGTTAGCCTAGAATAGCATGCCTACTTGCCTTAATTGCTTATCTGAACTCTGTGCAGCATGTTTAGATGAATTTCCTTATCTCCTTGAATTGTACATAGTCTGAACTATAGGATTTTGTGCCGTAGATGTTGTTTCTACTATTTGAACTGCATATTTACTTTGGGACTACGGAACGGTATTCCGGGAGATCCCCCCTGCACCTCATATTTACGTTGGGACTATGAAACGGTATTCCGGGAGATCCCGCCCTGCACTGCATATTTACTTTGGGACAAAGAAACGGTATTTCGAGTGATCCCCCAGTACTGCATTTACGTTTGGGACTACGGGACGGTATCATGGGAGATTCACATGTTGTTATTTCTGTGTATCGAGCCTTTGACTTCTACAATTTCATTCCTGTTTAATCTCAACTTCAAGTTTTCAATTTGCACCCAACGCGTCGATTCCTTCTTAGACTACTCGAAATGACACCAAATTTTGCGTGCAAGTCTTAAATCACCATACAGAATTATTCCAATGCTCGAAATCCCAGGACCTCGATGATACCAAATTCTACTTCAAACCAAATTTAAAGAACATGAAAACCTTCAATGCGCCAACTTTCAATATTAAGCGCCGAAATGCTCCCGGGTCATCCGAAACCTAATCCGAACATACACCCAAGTCCAAAATCATTATACGAACCTATTGGAACCGTCAAATCTCGGTTCCAAAGTCATTTACTCAAAACGTTGACTCAAGTCAAACTTAACCATTTTAAGCTAATATTAAGGAACTAAGTGTTCCAATTTCAGCCCGAACCCTTCCAAATCCCAACTAACCATCCCCGCAAGTTAAAAAATAGTAAAAACACATACGGGGAGTCTTAATTAGAGGAACGGGGGTCTAAAAAGCAAAACGACCGATTGAGTCATTACAGCATGAACCTTCGTGCTTTAACTCTCTTCCTCACTATGTATAAATCAATAAATGAGATAAATGCAATGGCACGACATCACCCTTCGTGTTTTAACACTCTTCCTTACCATGGAACAAAGATAATATAAATTCAGGAAGTAAATAATGCGGATATTTGTATGTAACGTCAAATATGATGCCAAAGTACTAAACTTCAACTTCCAAAATACTCAACAATTACTAAATAAGCAATAATTACGAAAGGAATGATCAAACAAGTAATAACCTAACCCAAGCATAGATATCATAATGAAAGAAGCAATAAATCACAAGGAAACAAGTTCCACCCGCATGCGTTAACCCAACAACAACGCATAAGTACTCGTCACTCCACATATCCGTTGTACCCACATATTAAACACGTAGAAAATAGGCAAACAAGTCCTAATCCCTCAAGTCAAGGTTAACCACGACACTTACCTTGCTCCGAAGTCAAATCAAAGCTCAATCGATCCTTTCCTCTAAAATTCGCCTCCAAACCAATCGAATCTAACCAAAATCGACTTAATATCATCAAACAATGCTAGGGAAACATTATCTCCGTTCTAGGTTTCCTTTTTTTTTTTAAAAAAAAACTTCCCCCTCCTAATTTGTGAAGTGTGGGTTATATAGATAGGTGTGTGTTGATCATGTGAGACGTGAGGGAGTTGGGGTCTTTTACGTGAGGGAGTGGGGAAGTTGAATCTCTTTTTTGCTAAACTTTTGGAAAAGTTACGTGAACTTAACTGATTTTTTTTTTTTGGTTTTGTTTTCTTTTAGAACTAGAATTCAATTAAAACATTATCACAAAAATATTAACCAACTAACTTTAGACTAAGAAAAATATAAAAAAAATCTTACTATTTACATATAACTTAAATAATACTAAGAAAAATACATAACTCATATATTTTTTGTTTTTCGTAAATTTTCTTTATCTCTTTACAAATAGAAATAAATTTGTACTATAAGTATGTGAACATAATTTTTTTTTAAACCTATTAAGAGTAAGATAAAAGTTTAAAACATCAAGATTAGACCTAAAAGAAATATTTACACTAAACTAGTATAAAATTTGAGTGTGGTCAAAAATTAGTTGTTCACAGCATGCCCCTCTTTGCTTGGAAACATGAAGAGTTTTCAGGCAAAGAAAATGAACAAGGTGACTGATTTTTGACCTCACTATTATTTAAAAGAAAAATAAGATAAAAGGAAAAGATGCGACCGAGCCTTGGTTTTAGGCAGCCTACATATCCCGGGTTATAAAGGAATCAGGTCACGTGTAGTTCAAGTAGTGTAGACATGTGATTTTTGACCCTCTCCGAAATTTCACCCATTTTAGCATGTAAATATTTAGTTTAGGCCTAATATTGCTATTTCAGCTAATTTTGACTCTTTTTATTTTATTTCGTCACAAAAATGAGAATTACAAAAAATATTTTTGGTTTACGTATCTTTCGTAAATTTAAATAAAAATATATACAAAAATAGTATCTTATCTTTATTTTTATATTATCTTGAACACACAAAAAATAGTTTTATGTTTTATAGTTTAGTTCAATTAATTAAAATTAGTTTTATATTTTTATATTATAATTGTACATAATTTTAGAAGGAAGAATTAGTTTTAGGTTCGTTTATCCCGTCTTTATAAATCTTGTAGTCCATTTTTTTTAGTCTTTGGCTCAATTCCCTAGCCCATAATTCCTAGGCCCATACCCCTAGCCTAATCTCTACCCCTATGTAATAGTACTAACACTCTAAAAAAAACACAACAAATACACCTAAAACAGCAACAAAAAAAAAAAAAACACTGAATCCGCCGTTTATCTTCTAAGAATCAAAGAAAAGCCAAAAATGGCGAAGGACCAAAAACCTTGAAGCCTAAGTCTGAAGAGGAGCAGCTGATCTAACACTCAACAATCAGCCGCAATACAAAATAGGAATCAGTCGAAAATAGAACAAAAGAAAAACGAAAGAGAGCTAACGCCTAAGACCAAAAACACTGAAAATCAATCAACGCCTACAATTTGGAGAAAAGTTGACAGCCGCAGACATGAGCTAATAGCAGCAGTAATGGTTTAGCCCCCCTCTTCTGATTTCTGATTTTTAAATCATGGAACTCGATCAAATTTGAGGGTGGTCGGAGTTTGATCGAGTCCGAGGTTGTCGTTAAGTTGTTGTCGAGTTTCTCCGGTCAAAATGGCGTCCGATCTGGGTCGAGTCGTTTGTCATCTTTGTTTTGGTGTTGTAGCAGAGATTTATTTTGAATGAAAGTTCAGAAGGTTTTCTTTGCCGAAGTCTGCAATTCGCGTCCGATTTAGTTCGCGATTTGGGTGTATCACTGTTTCCATTTTCTATTACTTTATTAAAAAGGAGTTTCAGCTAAACAGGTTCATACCCACTTTCTCTTCTTAATTCGAGCTACATTTTTATGTCTGATTGTGTGTTCTGGTTGAATTATTTTGCTGAAATCGTTATAATATGAGACTTGTTAGTAGAGAAGAACACCCGTTTAAAACAACTGATGCATGCTGATTGGGATTTGCTTGGGAAGAGGCTTTAGTTAATTTCTCAATATTCAAGTTGTAATCTGGTAAAAACAAAGAGCAATAAACATGGGATACTGATTCTTTGGTATCGACTTGGAATAAAATATTACAACAAAAGCATAGAAAATTGAAGTAATTGCAAGGGATGACTTTGATTTGTTATGGTTATGTCATTTTTGGTGCGAAAGTTAAATAGAAAAGTGATAAAGGAAGTGTGAGAAGAGGAGGGTTGCTTAATCTGGACAAGGCAAAGGCTAAGGGATTTGAGAACCACGGGTACGGCTCCCGTGACATAGTTGTGATTTGTAGTTAATAAAATTCGGGGATTGCATTTCATGTAACCCGATTATAACAACTTCGAATAACAAAACCTTTTGAAATAAATTGAGGCGTGCCATGCCAAATAAAATCCCTAAGCCCATGGCCCTCACTTAATTAGTTTTAACTCTTTAGAAATCGAGGTGTGCCATTAGTTGAATTTTCCATGGCCCTCGCAAACCTTGTTATTAACTTGAAAGTGCCTAGTTGCTTTAGGCGCGCTATTTAAATTAATTTCCTAAACTCGGGTGTGCATTTCATGTGACCCAACTCCAATTCTCAACAACGTTAAATTAAATGTGTCGTGGATCGCGGGTGCATTTCATGTGGCGTGGTTCAGGGCGCGTTTTAAATAACGTTGAATCTTCCTAAAATTAATTAAAAGCGGCTAATGAGTTAAAAATATACCATAGACTAAAATATGTATTAAAATAAGATAATAGGCCAATTATGATAGTTTAAGCGACCGTGCTAGAACCACGGAATCCGGGGGTGCCTAACACCTTCCCCCGGGTTAACAGAATTCCTTATTTAGAATTTCTGGTTCGCAGACTTCAAAAGGAAAGTCGAAATTTTTCTCGATTTGGGATTTAAAATAAACCGGTGACCTGGGACACCAATTAAACTATCCCAAGTGGCGACTCTGAATAAAAATGAATAAATAATCCCATTTCGAATAATGTCACTTAAATTGGAAAACTCCCTTATACACTATCCTTCGGGGTGGTGTGTAAAAAAGGAGGTGTGACAAGTAGAAAGAAGAGTGATGGAGTATACTTAGTGGAGAGTCCACTCAGGTTCCGTCGAGGTTCCGATTCGCGGTTCCTACTATTACATATGAAAAGAAAATTACATATTCTTGAAATGTAAGAGCTACAAAAATCCTATCTAAATGCCATATAGAGTATTATGTTGATTCTTGACTTGCTTCTTCCATTGACTTTAGATTGAAACTTGATGCTCTCGATACAAGGACTATGAAATATTCTTGCATGCTTGTTCCTTGATCAGATGATGGAAAGATGGATCTTGACCATATAACTCGATGCATTACGTCAAAGCTGGTTCCGCTCGTATTGAGATCAAACATTCCACTTTCTCTGGCGAGAGCTGGAATCTTATTTTTTCACATCCAATCCGTGCTTTGCAGAAAAACCTACAAGCCATCACAAACAAACAAAACGAACAAAAATTTTCTGCCCCGGTCTGCACTAGGAAATTTTTGTGAGTTATTGAAAACACATTAAACTATCATTGCTATTGCAGAATAAAGAATTGAAAAGGACTTTTTTTTTAAATAATAGGGAATGTTATACCCTGTGTTAACAAGAAGGAGGCAACTAGGGGGTGCAGTACCCTGTGTTGACGATAAGATGAGGTCCGTGGCATTCTGAGATTCTACTAGGGGATGTCGTACCCTATGTAGGTAGAAAGTAATGCGACCAAGGGATGTAGTACCATGTGTCGGCAATAAGATGAGGCTCGTGGCACTCTAAAATGCAACTAGGGGATGTCGTACCCTATGTTTGCAACAAGAAGTGTAACCAGGGGATGTAGTACCCTGTGTTGGAAATAAGATGAGGCTCGTGGCACTCTGAAATGCTACTAGGGGATGTCGTACCCTATGTAGAAAATAATGCAACCAAGGGATGTAGTACCATGTGTTGGAAATAAGATGAGGCTCGTGGCACTCTAAAATGCAACTAGGGGATGTCGTACCCTATGTAGAAAATAATGCAATCAGGGGATGTAGTATCCTGTGTTGGAAATAAGATGAGGCTCGTGGCACTCTGAAATGCAACTAGGGGATGTCGTACCCTATGTTTGCAACAAGAAGTAAGGCAACCAGGGGATGTAGTACTCTGTGTTGGAAATAAGATGAGGCTCGTGGCACTCTGAAATGCTACTAGGGGATGTCGTACCCTATGTAGAAAATAATGCAGCCAGGGGATGTGTACCCTGTATTGGAAATAAGATGAGGCTCGTGGCACTCTGAAATGCTACTAGGGGATGTCGTACCCTATGTAGAAAATAAGTGCAACCAGGGGATGTAGTACCTGTGTTGAAAATAATGCGACCAGGGGATGTAGTACCCTGTGTTGAAGATAGGGTATTGGTTCCCTATAATGAAACTAAAAATAAAATAATTACATGTATATTGAAAAAAAAATCAAGGATTTGAGAACTTCACTGGGTGGTGTTCGTCTTTTCACGAACTGTTTCCTAAAATTGTTCTGTTCCTGTTCTGAACAAAGGAAGATTCGTTAGTATTAAAATGGTGGTCAGTTTGTGGCCTTTATTTCTTGGGTCTCTTGATCTCGGCTCATCTTTTAATTATTTCAACTGCAATTGGTTATTTCTTGAATACCAATTTCATTTCTGACCCCAGAGAACCTTTGGCTTTCCCAAACTTTACCATGGCGGTACTTAACCTTTTTCAACTTTATTTTGCCTTTGTGGGCATTTCACTTTCGACTTCTTTCAAAGTTTTTCATTTCAAAGCATCGGCCAATCATGGACAGTCGGGGTCGACTTGATGCCTTTGTCGAGGCTGGGCACCTTTTGAATATATCAGCTCGCTTCAAACGAGAACCCTGTAAATCGGTCTTGCCATCTTTCTTTGCTTTATTTTTGGAACAAAGTTAGACCGAATGGGATTAAAAGAAAAAAACAAACAATGGAACAGAGAATGAGTTTAAAACAAGAGGTGTCCCTTTCGGGAAAAAGAAATACGGACCTATCTGGGAGTACATGCAGACTTCAATGAACATGACATGCCTTTTGGGCTGGATGCCTGATCTGTATAAACCGTGTGATTCTCAGAAACTCATCACAATTTTTGACTTGAAAGCGAGAAACCTTGATCATGATTGTGTTGATGCTATGCCTGCGTGGATCCTCTTTTCGATCAACAGTGCCCTTTGCGGGTTTTCACTAGCTGATCTCTCTTATTTCTCTTCTCGCCATCGTCTCATAGTGCCCTTTGAGGGTTTTCGCTAATAAGACTCTCATTTTTATTTTCTCTACTCACCATCGCCCTACAGTGCCCATGAGGGTTTTCACCAATAGGACTCTCTTATTTTATTTCTCTCATTTGGTTGCATCTGATCCAAGTAACATATCCTCCAACTCTTGAACATTCTCGCTTATTGATCGGAAGGACTTGAAAGGATTTGGGTAAAAAGAATTTGGATTGAATTACAACTTTGGAACCTTTCAGGCAAAACCATTGCCGAAACATTATAATATCTGCCCCAGTTTCACATTTTGGGGAATTTAGATTTTTATTTTGGTGTGACTGAACCTCAGAGAGAGGCTGCCTACGTATCCTTTCGGAATCAAGTCGAACGTAGTTCAGGAAACTCTGTTTTTGATATTCTTTTTTTTTTGGTTTCTTTTGCATTTTTTTTTAATTTTTTGTTGTTTTTTTTTCCTTTCTTTCTTTTCTTTGTTATTTTTTAATAAAAACTTTCCTAGTATTCCTAAAGTAGGGTTAAATCTAAAGTAGTAGGGTAACCGGTCTCAACGGGTTTG